>NW_027472634.1:600000-768428 GCF_030347505.1 Rhynchophorus ferrugineus | reverse complement strand
CTAAGGTGTAAATTATCGATAGTCCATATCTCGGAAACTATAAGAGATAATGCAATTTGGCAACCGGCAATGTAATTAGCATGCCGAATATTACTTGGAATGTGAATTGGAACGGAATCGCCAATAGATAAGACCATTTTACAATTTGGGCCCAAGTTAGAAGCAGAGCCTAAGGTGTAAATTATCGATAGTCCATATCTCGGAAACTATAAGAGATAATGCAATTTGGCAACCGGCAATGTAATTAGCATGCCGACATTAATTGGAATGTGAATTGGAAACGAAATCGCCAATAGATAAGACCATTTTACAATTTGGGCCCAAGTTAGAAGCAGAGCCCTAAGGTGTAAATTATCGATAGTCCATATCTCGGAAACTGTAAGAGATAATGCAATTTGGCAACCGGCAATGTAATTAGCATGCCGAATATTACTTGGAATGTGAATTGGAACGAAATCGCCAATAGGTAAGACCATTTTACAATTTGGGCCCAAGTTAGAAGCAGAGCCTAAGGTGTAAATTATCGATAGTCCATATCTCGGAAACTATAAGAGATAATTCAATTTGGCAACCGGCAATGTAATTAGCATGCCGAATATTACTTGGAATGTGAATTGGAACGAAATCGCCAATAGATAAGACCATTTTACAATTTGGGCCCAAGTTAGAAGCAGAGCCTAAGGTGTAAATTATTGATAGTCCATATCTCGGAAACTATAAGAGATAATGCAATTTGGCAACCGGCAATGTAATTAGCATGCAGAATATTACTTGGAATGTGAATTGGAAAGAAATCGCCAATAGAGAAGACCATTTTACAATTTGGGCCCAAGTTAGAAGCAGAGCCTAAGGTGTAAATTATCGATAGTCCATATCTCGGAAACTATAAGAGATAATGCAATTTGGCAACCGGCAATGTAATTAGCGTGCCGAATATTACTTGGAATGTGAATTGGAACGAAATCGCCAATAGATAAGACCATTTTACAATTTGGGCCCAAGTTAGAAGCAGAGCCTAAGGTGTAAATTATCGATAGTCCATATCTCGGAAACTATAAGAGATAATGCAATTTGGCAACCGGCAATGTAATTAGCATGCCGAATATTACTTGGAATGTGAATTGGAACGAAATCGCCAATAGATAAGACCATTTTACAATTTGGGCCCAAGTTAGAAGCAGAGCCTAAGGTGTAAATTATCGATAGTCCATATCTCGGGAAACTATAAGAGATAATGCAATTTGGCAACCGGCAATGTAATTAGCATGCCGAATATTACTTGGAATGTGAATTGGAACGAAATCGCCAATAGAATAAGACCATTTTACAATTTGGGCCCAAGTTAGAAGCAGAGCCTAAGGTGTAAATTATCGATAGTCCATATCTCGGAAACTATAAGAGATAATGCAATTTGGCAACCGGCAATGTAATTAGCATGCCGAATATTACTTGGAATGTGTGGAATGTGAATTGGAACGGAAATCGCCAATAGATAAGACCATTTTACAATTTGGGCCCAAGTTAGAAGCAGAGCCTAAGGTGTAAATCATCGATAGTCCATATCTCGGAAACTAATAAGAGATAATGCAATTTGGCAACCGGCAATGTAATTAGCATGCCGAATATTAATTGGAATGTGAATTGGAACGAAATCGCCAATAGATAAGACCATTTTACAATTTGGGCCCAAGTTAGAAGCAGAGCCTAAGGTGTAAATTATCGATAGTCCATATCTCGGAAACTATAAGAGATAATGCAATTTGGCAACCGGCAATGTAATTAGCATGCCGAATATTACTTGGAATGGTGAATTGGAACGAAATCGCCAATAGGTAAGACCATTTTACAATTTGGGCCCAAGTTAGAAGCAGAGCCTAAGGTGTAAATTATCGATAGTCCATATCTCGGAAACTATAAGAGATAATGCAATTTGGCAACCGGCAATGTAATTAGCATGCCGAATATTACTTGGAATGTGAATTGGAACGAAATCGCCAATAGATAAGACCATTTTACAATTTGGGCCCAAGTTAGAAGCAGAGCATAAGGTGTAAATTATCGATAGTCCATATCTCGGAAACTATAAGAGATAATGCACTTTGGCAACCGGCAATGTAATTAGCATGCCGAATATTACTTGGAATGTGAATTGGAACGAAATCGCCAATAGATAAGACCATTTTACAATTTGGGCCCAAGTTAGAAGCAGAGCCTAAGGTGTAAATTATTGATAGTCCCATATCTCGGAAACTATAAGAGATAATGCAATTTCGCAACCGGCAATGTAATTAGCATGCCGAATATCACTTGGAATCGTGATTTGGGACGAAATCGCCAATAGATAAGACCATTTTACAATTTGGGCCCAAGTTTGAAGCAGAGCCTAAGGTGTAAATTATCGATAGTCCATATCTCGGAAACTATAAGAGATAATGCAGTTTGGCAACCGGCAATGTAATTAGCATGCCGAATATTACTTGGAATGTGAATTGGAACGAAATCGCCAATAGATAAGACCATTTTACAATTTGGGCCCAAGTTAGAAGCAGAGCCTAAGGTGTAAATTATCGATAGTCCATATCTCGGAAACTATAAGAGATAATTCAATTTGGCAACCGGCAATGTAATTAGCATGCCGGATATTACTTGGAATGTGAATTGGAACGAAATCGCCAATAGATAAGACCATTTTACAATTTGGGCCCAAGTTAGAAGCAGAGCCTAAGGTGTAAATTATCGATAGTCCATATATCGGAAACTATAAGAGATAATGCAATTTGGCAACCGGCAATGTAATTAGCATGCCGAATATTACTTGGAATGTGAATTGGAACGAAATCGCCAATAGATAAGACGATTTTACAATTTGGGCCCAAGTTAGAAGCAGAGCCTAAGATGTAAATTATCGATAGTCCATATCTCGGAAACTATAAGAGATAATGCAATCTGGCAACCGGCAATGTAATTAGCATGCCGAATATTACTTGGAATGTGAATTGGAACGAAATCGCCAATAGATAAGACCATTTTACAATTTGGGCCCGAGTTAGAAGCAGAGCCTAAGGTGTAAATTATCGATAGTCCATATCTCGGGAAACTATAAGAGATAATGCAATTTGGCAACCGGCAATGTAATTAGCATGCCGAATATTACTTGGAATGTGAATTGGAACGAAATCGCCAATAGGTAAGACCATTTTACAATTTGGGCCCAAGTTAGAAGCAGAGCCTAAGGTGTAAATTATCGATAGTCCATATCTCGGAAACTATAAGAGATAATACAATTTGGCAACCGGCAATGTAATTAGCATGCCGAATATTACTTGGAATGTGAATTGGAACGAAATCGCCAATAGATAAGACGATTTTACAATTTGGGCCCAAGTTAGAAGCAGAGCCTAAGGTGTAAATTATCGATAGTCCATATCTCGGAAACTATAAGAGATAATGCAATTTGGCAACCGGCAATGTAATTAGCATGCCGAATATTACTTGGAATGTGAATTGGAACGAAATCGCCAATAGAGAAGACCATTTTACAATTTGGGCCCAAGTTAGAAGCAGAGCCTAAGGTGTAAATTATCGATAGTCCATATCTCGGAAACTATAAGAGATAATGCAATTTGGCAACCGGCAATGTAATTAGCATGCCGAATATTACTTGGAATGTGAATTGGAACGAAATCGCCAATAGAGAAGACCATTTTACAATTTGGGCCCAAGTTAGAAGCAGAGTCTAAGGTGTAAATTATCGATAGTCCATATCTCGGAAACTATAAGAGATAATGCAATTTGGCAACCGGCAATGTAATTAGCATGCCGAATATTACTTGGAATGTGAATTGGAACGAAATCGCCAATAGATAAGACCATTTTACAATTTGGGCCCAAGTTAGAAGCAGAGCCTAAGGTGTAAATTATCGATAGTCCATATCTCGGAAACTATAAGAGATAATGCAATTTGGCAACCGGCAATGTAATTAGCATGCCGAATATTACTTGGAATGTGAATTGGAACGAAATCGCCAATAGAGAAGACCATTTTACAATTTGTGCCCAAGTTAGAAGCAGAGCCTAAGGTGTAAATTATCGATAGTCCATATCTCGGAAACTATAAGAGATAATGCAATTTGGCAACCGGCAATGTAATTAGCATGCCGAATATTACTTGGAATGTGAATTGGAACGAAAACGCCAATAGATAAGACCATTTTACAATTTGGGCCCAAGTTAGAAGCAGAGGCTAAGGTGTAAATTCTCGATAGTCCATATCTCGGAAACTATAAGAGACAATGCAATTTGGCAACCGGCAATGTAATTAGCATGCCGAATATTACTTGGAATGTGAATTGGAACGAAATCGCCAATAGATAAGACCATTTTACAATTTGGGCCCAAGTTAGAAGCAGAGCCTAAGGTGTAAATTATCGATAGTCCATATCTCGGAAACTATAAGAGATAATGCAATTTGGCAACCGGCAATGTAATTAGCATGCCGAATATTACTTGGAATGTGAATTGGAACGAAATCGCCAATAGATAAGACCATTTTACAATTTGGGCCCAAGTTAGAAGCAGAGCCTAAGGTGTAAATTATTGATAGTCCATATCTCGGAAACTATAAGAGATAATGCTTTTCGCAACCGGCAATGTAATTAGCATGCCGAATATTACTTGGAGTGTGAATTGGAACGAAATCGCCAATAGATAAGACCATTTTACAATTTGGGCCCAAGTTAGAAGCAGAGCCTAAGGTGTAAATTATCGATAGTCCATATCTCGGAAACTATAAGAGATAATGCAATTTGGCAACCGGCAATGTAATTAGCATGCCGAATATTACTTGGAATGTGAATTGGAACGAAATCGCCAATAGATAAGACCATTTTACAATTTGGGCCCAAGTTAGAAGCAGAGCCTAAGGTGTAAATTATCGAGAGTACATATCTCGGAAACTATAAGAGATAATGCAATTTGGCAACCGGCAATGTAATTAGCATGCCGAATATTACTTGGAATGTGAATTGGAACGAAATCGCCAATAGATAAGACCATTTTACAATTTGGGCCCAAGTTAGAAGCAGAGCCTAAGGTGTAAATTATCGATAGTCCATATCTCGGAAACTATAAGAGATAATGCAATTTGGCAACCGGCAATGTAATTAGCATGCCGAATATTACTTGGAATGTGAATTGGAACGAAATCGCCAATAGATAAGACCATTTTACAATTTGGGCCCAAGTTAGAAGCAGAGCCTAAGGTGTAAATTATTGATAGTCCATATCTCGGAAACTATAAGAGATAATGCAATTTCGCAACCGGCAATGTAATTAGCATGCCGAATATTACTTGGAGTGTGAATTGGAACGAAATCGTCAATAGATAAGACCATTTTACAATTTGGGCCCAAGTTAGAAGCAGAGCCTAAGGTGTAAATTATCGATAGTCCATATCTCGGAAACTATAAGAGATAATGCAATTTGGCAACCGGCAATGTAATTAGCATGCCGAATATTGCTTGGAATGTGAATTGGAACGAAATCGCCAATAGATAAGACCATTTTACAATTTGGGCCCAAGTTAGAAGCAGAGCCTAAGGCGTAAATTATCGATAGTCCATATCTCGGAAACTATAAGAGATAATGCAATTTGGCAACCGGCAATGTAATTAGCATGCCGAATATTACTTGGAATGTGAATTGGAACGAAATCGCCAATAGATAAGACCATTTTACAATTTGGGCCCAAGTTAGAAGCAGAGCCTAAGGTGTAAATTATCGATAGTCCATATCTCGGAAACTATAAGAGATAATGCAATTTGGCAACCGGCAATGTAATTAGCATGCCGAATATTACTTGGAATGTGAATTGGAACGAAATCGCCAATAGATAAGACCATTTTACAATTTGGGCCCAAGTTAGAAGCAGAGCCTAAGGTGTAAATTATCGATAGTCCATATCTCGGAAACTATAAGAGATAATGCAATTTGGCAACCGGCAATGTAATTAGCATGCCGTATATTACTTGGAATGTGAATTGGAACGAAATCGCCAATAGATAAGACCATTTTACAATTTGGGCCCAAGTTAGAAGCAGAGCCTAAGGTGTAAATTATCGATAGTCCATATCTCGGAAACTATAAGAGATAATGCAATTTGGCAACCGGCAATGTAATTAGCATGCCGAATATTGCTTGGAATGTGAATTGGAACGAAATCGCCAATAGATAAGACCATTTTACAATTTGGGCCCAAGTTAGAAGCAGAGCCTAAGGCGTAAATTATCGATAGTCCATATCTCGGAAACTATAAGAGATAATGCAATTTGGCAACCGGCAATGTAATTAGCATGCCGAATATTACTTGGAATGTGAATAGGAACGAAATCGCCAATAGATAAGACCATTTTACAATTTGGGCCCAAGTTAGAAGCAGAGCCTAAGGTGTAAATTATCGATAGTTCATATCTCGGAAACTATAAGAGATAATGCAATTTGGCAACCGGCAATGTAATTAGCATGCCGAATATTACTTGGAATGTGAATTGGAACGAAATCGCCAATAGATAAGACCATTTTACAATTTGGGCCCAAGTTAGAAGCAGAGCCTAAGGTGTAAATTATCGATAGTCCATATCTCGGAAACTATAAGAGATAATGCAATTTGGCAACCGGCAATGTAATTAGCATGCCGTATATTACTTGGAATGTGAATTGGAACGAAATCGCCAATAGATAAGACCATTTTACAATTTGGGCCCAAGTTAGAAGCAGAGCCTAAGGTGTAAATTATCGATAGTCCATATCTCGGAAACTATAAGAGATAATGCAATTTGGCAACCGGCAATGTAATTAGCATGCCGAATATTGCTTGGAATGTGAATTGGAACGAAATCGCCAATAGATAAGACCATTTTACAATTTGGGCCCAAGTTAGAAGCAGAGCCCAAGGCGTAAATTATCGATAGTCCATATCTCGGAAACTATAAGAGATAATGCAATTTGGCAACCGGCAATGTAATTAGCATGCCGAATATTACTTGGAATGTGAATTGGAACGAAATCGCCAATAGATAAGACCATTTTACAATTTGGGCCCAAGTTAGAAGCAGAGCCTAAGGTGTAAATTATCGATAGTCCATATCTCGGAAACTATAAGAGATAATGCAATTTGGCAACCGGCAATGTAATTAGCATGCCGAATATTACTTGGAATGTGAATTGGAACGAAATCGCCAATAGATAAGACCATTTTACAATTTGGGCCCAAGTTAGAAGCAGAGCCTAAGGTGTAAATTATCGATAGTCCATATCTCGGAAACTATAAGAGATAATGCAATTTGGCAACCGGCAATGTAATTAGCATGCCGTATATTACTTGGAATGTGAATTGGAACGAAATCGCCAATAGATAAGACCATTTTACAATTTGGGCCCAAGTTAGAAGCAGAGCCTAAGGTGTAAATTATCGATAGTCCATATCTCGGAAACTATAAGAGATAATGCAATTTGGCAACCGGCAATGTAATTAGCATGCCGAATATTGCTTGGAATGTGAATTGGAACGAAATCGCCAATAGATAAGACCATTTTACAATTTGGGCCCAAGTTAGAAGCAGAGCCTAAGGCGTAAATTATCGATAGTCCATATCTCGGAAACTATAAGAGATAATGCAATTTGGCAACCGGCAATGTAATTAGCATGCCGAATATTACTTGGAATGTGAATTGGAACGAAATCGCCAATAGATAAGACCATTTTACAATTTGGGCCCAAGTTAGAAGCAGAGCCTAAGGTGTAAATTATCGATAGTCCATATCTCGGAAACTATAAGAGATAATGCAATTTGGCAACCGGCAATGTAATTAGCATGCCGAATATTACTTGGAATGTGAATTGGAACGAAATCGCCAATAGATAAGACCATTTTACAATTTGGGCCCAAGTTAGAAGCAGAGCCTAAGGTGTAAATTATCGATAGTCCATATCTCGGAAACTATAAGAGATAATGCAATTTGGCAACCGGCAATGTAATTAGCATGCCGTATATTACTTGGAATGTGAATTGGAACGAAATCGCCAATAGATAAGACCATTTTACAATTTGGGCCCAAGTTAGAAGCAGAGCCTAAGGTGTAAATTATTGATAGTCCATATCTCGGAAACTATAAGAGATAATGCAATTTCGCAACCGGCAATGTAATTAGCATGCCGAATATCACTTGGAATGTGAATTGGGACGAAATCGCCAATAGATAAGACCATTTTACAATTTGGGCCCAAGTTAGAAGCAGAGCCTAAGGTGTAAATAATCGATAGTCCATATCTCGGAAACTATAAGAGATAATGCAATTTGGCAACCGGCAATGTAATTAGCATGCCGAATATTACTTGGAATGTTAATTGGAACGAAATCGCCAATAGATAAGACCATTTTACAATTTAGGCCCAAGTTAGAAGCAGAGCCTAAGATGTAAATTATCGATAGTCCATATCTCGGAAACTATAAGAGATAATGCAATTTGGCAACCGGCAATGTAATTAGCATGCCGAATATTACTTGGAATGTGAATTGGAACGAAATCGCCAATAGATAAGACCATTTTACAATTTGGGCCCAAGTTAGAAGCAGAGCCTAAGGTGTAAATTATCGATAGTCCATATCTCGGAAACTATAAGAGATAATTCAATTTGGCAACCGGCAATGTAATTAGCATGCCGGATATTACTTGGAATGTGAATTGGAACGAAATCGCCAATAGATAAGACCATTTTACAATTTGGGCCCAAGTTAGAAGCAGAGCCTAAGGTGTAAATTATCGATAGTCCATATCTCGGAAACTATAAGAGATAATGCAATTTGGCAACCGGCAATGTAATTAGCATGCCGAATATTACTTGGAATGTGAATTGGAACGAAATCGCCAATAGATAAGACGATTTTACAATTTGGGCCCAAGTTAGAAGCAGAGCCTAAGATGTAAATTATCGATAGTCCATATCTCGGAAACTATAAGAGATAATGCAATTTGGCAACCGGCAATGTAGTTAGCATGCCGAATATTACTTGGAATGTGAATTGGAACGAAATCGCCAATAGATAAGACCATTTTACAATTTGGGCAAGAGTTAGAAGCAGAGCCTAAGGTGTAAATTATCGATAGTCCATATCTCGGAAACTATAAGAGATAATGCAATTTGGCAACCGGCAATGTAATTAGCATGCCGAATATTACTTGGAATGTGAATTGGAACGAAATCGCCAATAGATAAGACCATTTTACAATTTGGGCCCAAGTTAGAAGCAGAGCCTAAGGTGTAAATTATCGATAGTCCATATCTCGGAAACTATAAGAGATAATGCAATTTGGCAACCGGCAATGTAATTACCATGCCGAATATTACTTGGAATGTGAATTGGAACGAAATCGCCAATAGATAAGACCATTTTACAATTTGGGCCCAAGTTAGAAGTAGAGCCTAAGGTGTAAATTATCGATAGTCCATATCTCGGAAACTATAAGAGATAATGCAATTTGGCAACCGGCAATATAATTAGCATGCCGAATATTACTTGGAATGTGAATTGGAACGAAATCGCCAATAGATAAGGCCATTTTACAATTTGGGCCCAAGTTAGAAGCAGAGCCTAAGGTGTAAATTATCGATAGTCCATATCTCGGAAACTATAAGAGATAATGCAATTTGGCAACCGGCAATGTAATTAGCATGCCGAATATTAATTGGAATGTGAATTGGAACGAAATCGCCAATAGATAAGACCATTTTACAATTTGGGCCCAAGTTAGAAGTAGAGCCTAAGGTGTAAATTATCGATAGTCCATATCTCGGAAACTATAAGAGATAATGCAATTTGGCAACCGGCAATATAATTAGCATGCCGAATATTACTTGGAATGTGAATTGGAACGAAATCGCCAATAGGTAAGACCATTTTACAATTTGGGCCCAAGTTAGAAGCAGAGCCTAAGGTGTAAATTATCGATAGTCCATATCTCGGAAACTATAGGAGATAATGCAATTTGGCAACCGGCAATGTAATTAGCATGCCGAATATTACTTGGAATGTGAATTGGAACGAAATCGCCAATAGATAAGACCATTTTACAATTTGGGCCCAAGTTAGAAGCAGAGCCTAAGGTGTAAATTATCGATAGTCCATATCTCGGAAACTATAAGAGGTAATGCAATTTGGCAACCGGCAATGTAATTAGCATGCCGAATATTACTTGGAATGTGAATTGGAACGAAATCGCCAATAGAGAAGACCATTTTACAATTTGGGCCCAAGTTAGAAGCAGAGCCTAAGGTGTAAATTATCGATAGTCCATATCTCGGAAACTATAAGAGATAATGCAATTTGGCAACCGGCAATGTAATTAGCATGCCGAATATTACTCGGAATGTGAATTGGAACGAAATCGCCAATAGATAAGACCATTTTACAATTTGGGCCCAAGTTAGAAGCAGAGCCTAAGGTGTAAATTATCGATAGTCCATATCTCGGAAACTATAAGAGATAATGCAATTTGGCAACCGGCAATGTAATTAGCATGCCGAATATTACTTGGAATGTGAATTGGAACGAAATCGCCAATAGATAAGACCATTTTACAATTTGGGCCCAAGTTAGAAGCAGAGCCTAAGGTGTAAATTATCGATAGTCCATATCTCGGAAACTATAAGAGATAATGCAATTTGGCAACCGGCAATGTAATTAGCATGCCGAATATTACTTGGAATGTGAATTGGAACGAAATCGCCAATAGATAAGACCATTTTACAATTTGGGCCCAAGTTAGAAGCAGAGCCTAAGGTGTAAATTATCGATAGTCCATATCTCGGAAACTATAAGAGATAATGCAATTTGGCAACCGGCAATGTAATTAGCATGCCGAATATTACTTGGAATGTGAATTGGAACGATATCGCCAATAGGTAAGACCATTTTACAATTTGGGCCCAAGTTAGAAGCAGAGCCTAAGGTGTAAATTATCGATAGTCCATATCTCGGAAACTATAAGAGATAATTCAATTTGGCAACCGGCAATGTAATTAGCATGCCGGATATTACTTGGAATGTGAATTGGAACGAAATCGCCAATAGATAAGACAATTTTACAATTTGGGCCCAAGTTAGAAGCAGAGCCTAAGGTGTAAATTACCGATAGTCCATATCTCGGAAACTATAAGAGATAATGCAATTTGGCAACCGGCAATGTAATTAGCATGCCGAATATTACTTGGAATGTGAATTGGAACGAAATCGCCGATAGATAAGACGATTTTACAATTTGGGCCCAAGTTAGAAGCAGAGCCTAAGGTGTAAATTATCGATAGTCCATATCTCGGAAACTATAAGAGATAATGCAATTTGGCAACCGGCAATGTAATTAGCATGCCGAATATTACTTGGAATGTGAATTGGAACGAAGTCGCCAATAGAGAAGGCCATTTTACAATTTGGGCCCAAGTTAGAAGCAGAGCCTAAGGTGTAAATTATCGATAGTCCATATCTCGGAAACTCTAAGAGATAATGCAATTTGGCAACCGGCAATGTAATTAGCATGCCGAATATTACTTGGAATGTGAATTGGAACGAAATCGCCAATAGAGAAGACCATTTTACAATTTGGGCCCAAGTTAGAAGCAGAGCCTAAGGTGTAAATTATCGATAGTCCATATCTCGGAAACTATAAGAGGTAATGCAATTTGGCAACCGGCAATGTAATTAGCATGCCGAATATTACTTGGAATGTGAATTGGAACGAAATCGCCAATAGAAAAGACCATTTTACAATTTGGGCCCAAGTTAGAAGCAGAGCCTAAGGTGTAAATTATCGATAGTCCATATCTCGGAAACTATAAGAGATAATGCAATTTGGCAACCGGCAATGTAATTAGCATGCCGAATATTACTTGGAATGTGAAATGGAACGAAATCGCCAATAGAGAAGACCATTTTACAATTTGGGCCCAAGTAAGAAGCAGAGCCTAAGGTGTAAATTATCGATAGTCCATATCTCGGAAACTATAAGAGATAATGCAATTTGGCAACCGGCAATGTAATTAGCATGCCGAATATTACTTGGAATGTGAAATGGAACGAAATCGCCAATAGAGAAGACCATTTTACAATTTGGGCCCAAGTTAGAAGCAGAGCCTAAGGTGTAAATTATCGATAGTCCATATCTCGGAAACTATAAGAGATAATGCAATTTGGCAACCGGCAATGTAATTAGCATGCCGAATATTACTTGGAATGTGAAATGGAACGAAATCGCCAATAGAGAAGACCATTTTACAATTTGGGCCCAAGTAAGAAGCAGAGCCTAAGGTGTAAATTATCGAGAGTCCATATTTCGGAAACTATAAGAGATAATGCAATTTGGCAACCGGCAATGTAATTAGCATGCCGAATATTACTTGGAATGTGAATTGGAACGAAAACGCCAATAGATAAGACCATTTTACAATTTGGGCCCAAGTTAGAAGCAGAGCCTAAGGTGTAAATTATCAATAGTCCATATCTCGGAAACTATAATAGATAATGCAATTTGGCAACCGGCAATGTAATTAGCATGCCGAATATTACTTGGAATGTGAATTGGAACGAAATCGCCAATAGATAAGACCATTTTACAATTTGGGCCCAAGTTAGAAGCAGAGCCTAAGGTGTAAATTATTGATAGTCCATATCTCGGAAACTATAAGAGATAATGCAATTTCGCAACCGGCAATGTAATTAGCATGCCCAATATCACTTGGAATGTGAATTGGGACGAAATCGCCAATAGATAAGACCATTTTACAATTTGGGCCCAAGTTAGAAGCAGAGCCTGAGGTGTAAATTATCGATAGTCCATATCTCACAAACTATAAGAGATAATGCAATTTGGCAACCGGCAATGTAATTAGCATGCCGAATATTACTTGGAAAGTGAATTGGAACGAAATCGCCAATAGATAAGACCATTTTACAATTTGCTCCCAAGTTAGAAGCAGAGCCTAAGATGTAAATTATCGATAGTCCATATCTCGGAAACTATAAGAGATAATGCAATTTGGCAACCGGCAATATAATTAGCATGTCGAATATTACTTGGAATGTGAATTGGAACGAAATCGCCAATAGATAAGACCATTTTACAATTTGGGCCCAAGTTAGAAGCAGAGCCTAAGGTGTAAATTATCGATAGTCCATATCTCGGAAACTATAAGAGATAATTCAATTTGGCAACCGGCAATGTAATTAGCATGCCGGATATTACTTGGAATGTGAATTGGAACGAAATCGCCAATAGATAAGACCATTTTACAATTTGGGCCCAAGTTAGAAGCAGAGCCTAAGGTGTAAATTATCGATAGTCCATATCTCGGAAACTATAAGAGATAATGCAATTTGGCAACCGGAAATGTAATTAGCATGCCGAATATTACTTGGAATGTGAATTGGAACGAAATCGCCAATAGATAAGACGATTTTACAATTTGGGCCCAAGTTAGAAGCAGAGCCTAAGATGTAAATTATCGATAGTCCATATCTCGGAAACTATAAGAGATAATGCAATTTGGCAACCGGCAATGTAATTAGCATGCCGAATATTACTTGGAATGTGAATTGGAACGAAATCGCCAATAGATAAGACCATTTTACAATTTGGGCCCAAGTTAGAAGCAGAGCCTAAGGTGTAAATTATCGATAGTCCATATCTCGGAAACTATAAGAGATAATGCAATTTGGCAACCGGCAATGTAATTAGCATGCCGAATATTACTTGGAATGTGAATTGGAACGAAATCGCCAATAGGTAAGACCATTTTACAATTTGGGCCCAAGTTAGAAGCAGAGCCTAAGGTGTAAATTATCGATAGTCCATATCTCGGAAACTATAAGAGATAATTCAATTTGGCAACCGGCAATGTAATTAGCATGCCGGATATTACTTGGAATGTGAATTGGAACGAAATCGCCAATAGATAAGACCATTTTACAATTTGGGCCCAAGTTAGAAGCAGAGCCTAAGGTGTAAATTACCGATAGTCCATATCTCGGAAACTATAAGAGTTAATGCAATTTGGCAACCGGCAATGTAATTAGCATGCCGAATATTACTTGGAATGTGAATTGGAACGAAATCGCCAATAGATAAGACGATTTTACAATTTGGGCCCAAGTTAGAAGCAGAGCCTAAGGTGTAAATTATCGATAGTCCATATCTCGGAAACTATAAGAGATAATGCAATTTGGCAACCGGCAATGTAATTAGCATGCCGAATATTACTTGGAATGTGAATTGGAACGAAATCGCCAATAGAGAAGACCATTTTACAATTTGGGCCCAAGTTAGAAGCAGAGCTTAAGGTGTAAATTATCGATAGTCCATATCTCGGAAACTATAAGAGATAATGCAATTTGGCAACCGGCAATGTAATTAGCATGCCGAATATTACTTGGAATGTGAATTGGAACGAAATCGCCAATAGAGAAGACCATTTTACAATTTGGGCCCAAGTTAGAAGCAGAGCCTAAGGTGTAAATTATCGATAGTCCATATCTCGGAAACTATAAGAGATAATGCAATTTGGCAACCGGCAATGTAATTAGCATGCCGAATATTACTTGGAATGTGAATTGGAACGAAATCGCCAATAGATAAGACCATTTTACAATTTGGGCCCAAGTTAGAAGCAGAGCCTAAGGTGTAAATTATCGATAGTCCATATCTCGGAAACTATAAGAGATAATGCAATTTGGCAACCGGCAATGTAATTAGCATGCCGAATATTACTTGGAATGTGAATTGGAACGAAATCGCTAATAGAGAAGACCATTTTACAATTTGGGCCCAAGTTAGAAGCAGAGCCTAAGGTGTAAATTATCGATAGTCCATATCTCGGAAACTATAAGAGATAATGCAATTTGGCAACCGGCAATGTAATTAGCATGCCGAATATTACTTGGAATGTGAATTGGAACGAAAACGCCAATAGATAAGACCATTTTACAATTTGGGCCCAAGTTAGAAGCAGAGCCTAAGGTGTAAATTATCGATAGTCCATATCTCGGAAACTGTAATAGATAATGCAATTTGGCAACCGGCAATGTAATTAGCATGCCGAATATTACTTGGAATGTGAATTGGAACGAAATCGCCAATAGATAAGACCATTTTACAATTTGGGCCCAAGTTAGAAGCAGAGCCTAAGGTGTAAATTATCGATAGTCCATATCTCGGAAACTATAAGAGATAATGCAATTTGGCAACCGGCAATGTAATTAGCATGCCGAATATTACTTGGAATGTGAATTGGAACGAAATCGCCAATAGATAAGACCATTTTACAATTTGGGCCCAAGTTAGAAGCAGAGCCTAAGGTGTAAATTATTGATAGTCCATATCTCGGAAACTATAAGAGATAATGCAATTTCGCAACCGGCAATGTAATTAGCATGCCGAATATCACTTGGAATGTGAATTGGGACGAAATCGCCAATAGATAAGACCATTTTACAATTTGGGCCCAAGTTAGAAGCAGAGCCTGAGGTGTAAATTATCGATAGTCCATACCTCGGAAACTATAAGAGATAATGCAATTTGGCAACCGGCAATGTAATTAGCACGCCGAATATTACGTGGAATGTGAATTGGAACGAAATCGCCAATAGATAAGACCATTTTACAATTTGCTCCCAAGTTAGAAGCAGAGCCTAAGATGTAAATTATCGATAGTCCATATCTCGGAAACTATAAGAGATAATGCAATTTGGCAACCGGCAATGTAATTAGCATGCCGAATATTACTTGGAATGTGAATTGGAACGAAATCGCCAATAGATAAGACCATTTTACAATTTGGGCCCAAGTTAGAAGCAGAGCCTAAGGTGTAAATTATCGATAGTCCATATCTCGGAAACTATAAGAGATAATTCAATTTGGCAATCGGCAATGTAATTAGCATGCCAGATATTACTTGGAATGTGAATTGGAACGAAATCGCCAATAGATAAGACCATTTTACAATTTGGGCCCAAGTTAGAAGCAGAGCCTAAGGTGTAAATTATCGATAGTCCATATCTCGGAAACTATAAGAGATCATGCAATTTGGCAACCGGCAATGTAATTAGCATGCCGAATATTACTTGGAATGTGAATTGGAACGAAATCGCCAATAGATAAGACGATTTTACAATTTGGGCCCAAGTTAGAAGCAGAGCCTAAGATGTAAATTATCGATAGTCCATATCTCGGAAACTATAAGAGATAATGCAATTTGGCAACCGGAAATGTAATTAGCATGCCGAATATTACTTGGAATGTGAATTGGAACGAAATCGCCAATAGATAAGACCATTTTACAATTTGGGCCCAAGTTAGAAGCAGAGCCTAAGGTGTAAATTCCATATCTCGGAAACTATAAGAGATAATGCAATTTGGCAACCGGCAATGTAATTAGCATGCCGAATATTACTTGGAATGTGAATTGGAACGAAAACGCCAATAGATAAGACCATTTTACAATTTGGGCCCAAGTTAGAAGCAGAGCCTAAGGTGTAAATTATCGATAGTCCATATCTCGGAAACTGTAATAGATATTGCAATTTGGCAACCGGCAATGTAATTAGCATGCCGAATATTACTTGGAATGTGAATTGGAACGAAATCGCCAATAGAGAAGACCATTTTACAATTTGGGCCCAAGTTAGAAGCAGAGCCTAAGGTGTAAATTATCGATAGTCCATATCTCGGAAACTATAAGAGATAATGCAATTTGGCAACCGGCAATGTAATTAGCATGCCGAATATTACTTGGAATGTGAATTGGAACGAAATCGCCAATAGATAAGACCATTTTACAATTTGGGCCCAAGTTAGAAGCAGAGCCTAAGGTGTAAATTATCGATAGTCCATATCTCGGAAACTATAAGAGATAATGCAATTTGGCAACCGGCAATGTAATTAGCATGCCGAATATTACTTGGAATGTGAATTGGAACGAAATCGCCAATAGATAAGACGATTTTACAATTTGGGCCCAAGTTAGAAGCAGAGCCTAAGGTGTAAATTATCGATAGTCCATATCTCGGAAACTATAAGAGATAATGCAATTTGGCAACCGGCAATGTAATTAGCATGCCGAATATTACTTGGAATGTGAATTGGAACGAAATCGCCAATAGATAAGACCATTTTACAATTTGGGCCCAAGTTAGAAGCAGAGCCTAAGGTGTAAATTATTGATAGTCCATATCTCGGAAACTATAAGAGATAATGCTTTTCGCAACTGGCAATGTAATTAGCATGCCGAATATTACTTGGAGTGTGAATTGGAACGAAATCGCCAATAGATAAGACCATTTTACAATTTGGGCCTAAGTTAGAAGCAGAGCCTAAGGTGTAAATTATCGATAGTCCATATCTCGGAAACTATAAGAGATAATGCAATTTGGCAACCGGCAATGTAATTAGCATGCCGAATATTACTTGGAATGTGAATTGGAACGAAATCGCCAATAGATAAGACCATTTTACAATTTGGGCCCAAGTTAGAAGCAGAGCCTAAGGTGTAAATTATCGAGAGTACATATCTCGGAAACTATAAGAGATAATGCAATTTGGCAACCGGCAATGTAATTAGCATGCCGAATATTACTTGGAATGTGAATTGGAACGAAATCGCCAATAGATAAGACCATTTTACAATTTGGGCCCAAGTTAGAAGCAGAGCCTAAGGTGTAAATTATCGATAGTCCATATCTCGGAAACTATAAGAGATAATGCAATTTGGCAACCGGCAATGTAATTAGCATGCCGAATATTACTTGGAATGTGAATTGGAACGAAATCGCCAATAGATAAGACCATTTTACAATTTGGGCCCAAGTTAGAAGCAGAGCCTAAGGTGTAAATTATCGATAGTCCATATCTCGGAAACTATAAGAGATAATGCAATTTGGCAACCGGCAATGTAATTAGCATGCCGAATATTACTTGGAATGTGAATTGGAACGAAATCGCCAATAGATAAGACCATTTTACAATTTGGGCCCAAGTTAGAAGCAGAGCCTAAGGTGTAAATTATCGAGAGTACATATCTCGGAAACTATAAGAGATAATGCAATTTGGCAACCGGCAATGTAATTAGCATGCCGAATATTACTTGGAATGTGAATTGGAACGAAATCGCCAATAGATAAGACCATTTTACAATTTGGGCCCAAGTTAGAAGCAGAGCCTAAGGTGTAAATTATCGATAGTCCATATCTCGGAAACTATAAGAGATAATGCAATTTGGCAACCGGCAATGTAATTAGCATGCCGAATATTGCTTGGAATGTGAATTGGAACGAAATCGCCAATAGATAAGACCATTTTACAATTTGGGCCCAAGTTAGAAGCAGAGCCTAAGGCGTAAATTATCGATAGTCCATATCTCGGAAACTATAAGAGATAATGCAATTTGGCAACCGGCAATGTAATTAGCATGCCGAATATTACTTGGAATGTGAATTGGAACGAAATCGCCAATAGATAAGACCATTTTACAATTTGGGCCCAAGTTAGAAGCAGAGCCTAAGGTGTAAATTATCGATAGTCCATATCTCGGAAACTATAAGAGATAATGCAATTTGGCAACCGGCAATGTAATTAGCATGCCGAATATTACTTGGAATGTGAATTGGAACGAAATCGCCAATAGATAAGACCATTTTACAATTTGGGCCCAAGTTAGAAGCAGAGCCTAAGGTGTAAATTATCGATAGTCCATATTTCGGAAACTATAAGAGATAATGCAATTTGGCAACCGGCAATGTAATTAGCATGCCGTATATTACTTGGAATGTGAATTGGAACGAAATCGCCAATAGATAAGACCATTTTACAATTTGGGCCCAAGTTAGAAGCAGAGCCTAAGGTGTAAATTATCGATAGTCCATATCTCGGAAACTATAAGAGATAATGCAATTTGGCAACCGGCAATGTAATTAGCATGCCGAATATTGCTTGGAATGTGAATTGGAACGAAATCGCCAATAGATAAGACCATTTTACAATTTGGGCCCAAGTTAGAAGCAGAGCCTAAGGCGTAAATTATCGATAGTCCATATCTCGGAAACTATAAGAGATAATGCAATTTGGCAACCGGCAATGTAATTAGCATGCCGAATATTACTTGGAATGTGAATTGGAACGAAATCGCCAATAGATAAGACCATTTTACAATTTGGGCCCAAGTTAGAAGCAGAGCCTAAGGTGTAGATTATCGATAGTTCATATCTCGGAAACTATAAGAGATAATGCAATTTGGAAACCGGCAATGTAATTAGCATGCCGAATATTACTTGGAATGTGAATTGGAACGAAATCGCCAATAGATAAGACCATTTTACAATTTGGGCCCAAGTTAGAAGCAGAGCCTAAGGTGTAAATTATCGATAGTCCATATCTCGGAAACTATAAGAGATAATGCAATTTGGCAACCGGCAATGTAATTAGCATGCCGTATATTACTTGGAATGTGAATTGGAACGAAATCGCCAATAGATAAGACCATTTTACAATTTGGGCCCAAGTTAGAAGCAGAGCCTAAGGTGTAAATTATCGATAGTCCATATCTCGGAAACTATAAGAGATAATGCAATTTGGCAACCGGCAATGTAATTAGCATGCCGAATATTACTTGGAATGTGAATTGGAACGAAATCGCCAATAGATAAGACCATTTTACAATTTGGGCCCAAGTTAGAAGCAGAGCCTAAGGTGTAAATTATCGATAGTCCATATCTCGGAAACTATAAGAGATAATGCAATTTGGCAACCGGCAATGTAATTAGCATGCCGTATATTACTTGGAATGTGAATTGGAACGAAATCGCCAATAGATAAGGCCATTTTACAATTTGGGCCCAAGTTAGAAGCAGAGCCTAAGGTGTAAATTATCGATAGTCCATATCTCGGAAACTATAAGAGATAATGCAATTTGGCAACCGGCAATGTAATTAGCATGCCGAATATTGCTTGGAATGTGAATTGGAACGAAATCGCCAATAGATAAGACCATTTTACAATTTGGGCCCAAGTTAGAAGCAGAGCCTAAGGCGTAAATTATCGATAGTCCATATCTCGGAAACTATAAGAGATAATGCAATTTGGCAACCGGCAATGTAATTAGCATGCCGAATATTACTTGGAATGTGAATTGGAACGAAATCGCCAATAGATAAGACCATTTTACAATTTGGGCCCAAGTTAGAAGCAGAGCCTAAGGTGTAAATTATCGATAGTCCATATCTCGGAAACTATAAGAGATAATGCAATTTGGCAACCGGCAATGTAATTAGCATGCCGAATATTACTTGGAATGTGAATTGGAACGAAAACGCCAATAGATAAGACCATTTTACAATTTGGGCCCAAGTTAGAAGCAGAGCCTAAGGTGTAAATTATCGATAGTCCATATCTCGGAAACTGTAATAGATATTGCAATTTGGCAACCGGCAATGTAATTAGCATGCCGAATATTACTTGGAATGTGAATTGGAACGAAATCGCCAATAGAGAAGACCATTTTACAATTTGGGCCCAAGTTAGAAGCAGAGCCTAAGGTGTAAATTATCGATAGTCCATATCTCGGAAACTATAAGAGATAATGCAATTTGGCAACCGGCAATGTAATTAGCATGCCGAATATTACTTGGAATGTGAATTGGAACGAAATCGCCAATAGATAAGACCATTTTACAATTTGGGCCCAAGTTAGAAGCAGAGCCTAAGGTGTAAATTATCGATAGTCCATATCTCGGAAACTATAAGAGATAATGCAATTTGGCAACCGGCAATGTAATTAGCATGCCGAATATTACTTGGAATGTGAATTGGAACGAAATCGCCAATAGATAAGACGATTTTACAATTTGGGCCCAAGTTAGAAGCAGAGCCTAAGGTGTAAATTATCGATAGTCCATATCTCGGAAACTATAAGAGATAATGCAATTTGGCAACCGGCAATGTAATTAGCATGCCGAATATTACTTGGAATGTGAATTGGAACGAAATCGCCAATAGATAAGACCATTTTACAATTTGGGCCCAAGTTAGAAGCAGAGCCTAAGGTGTAAATTATTGATAGTCCATATCTCGGAAACTATAAGAGATAATGCTTTTCGCAACTGGCAATGTAATTAGCATGCCGAATATTACTTGGAGTGTGAATTGGAACGAAATCGCCAATAGATAAGACCATTTTACAATTTGGGCCTAAGTTAGAAGCAGAGCCTAAGGTGTAAATTATCGATAGTCCATATCTCGGAAACTATAAGAGATAATGCAATTTGGCAACCGGCAATGTAATTAGCATGCCGAATATTACTTGGAATGTGAATTGGAACGAAATCGCCAATAGATAAGACCATTTTACAATTTGGGCCCAAGTTAGAAGCAGAGCCTAAGGTGTAAATTATCGAGAGTACATATCTCGGAAACTATAAGAGATAATGCAATTTGGCAACCGGCAATGTAATTAGCATGCCGAATATTACTTGGAATGTGAATTGGAACGAAATCGCCAATAGATAAGACCATTTTACAATTTGGGCCCAAGTTAGAAGCAGAGCCTAAGGTGTAAATTATCGATAGTCCATATCTCGGAAACTATAAGAGATAATGCAATTTGGCAACCGGCAATGTAATTAGCATGCCGAATATTACTTGGAATGTGAATTGGAACGAAATCGCCAATAGATAAGACCATTTTACAATTTGGGCCCAAGTTAGAAGCAGAGCCTAAGGTGTAAATTATCGATAGTCCATATCTCGGAAACTATAAGAGATAATGCAATTTGGCAACCGGCAATGTAATTAGCATGCCGAATATTACTTGGAATGTGAATTGGAACGAAATCGCCAATAGATAAGACCATTTTACAATTTGGGCCCAAGTTAGAAGCAGAGCCCAAGGTGTAAATTATCGAGAGTACATATCTCGGAAACTATAAGAGATAATGCAATTTGGCAACCGGCAATGTAATTAGCATGCCGAATATTACTTGGAATGTGAATTGGAACGAAATCGCCAATAGATAAGACCATTTTACAATTTGGGCCCAAGTTAGAAGCAGAGCCTAAGGTGTAAATTATCGATAGTCCATATCTCGGAAACTATAAGAGATAATGCAATTTGGCAACCGGCAATGTAATTAGCATGCCGAATATTGCTTGGAATGTGAATTGGAACGAAATCGCCAATAGATAAGACCATTTTACAATTTGGGCCCAAGTTAGAAGCAGAGCCTAAGGCGTAAATTATCGATAGTCCATATCTCGGAAACTATAAGAGATAATGCAATTTGGCAACCGGCAATGTAATTAGCATGCCGAATATTACTTGGAATGTGAATTGGAACGAAATCGCCAATAGATAAGACCATTTTACAATTTGGGCCCAAGTTAGAAGCAGAGCCTAAGGTGTAAATTATCGATAGTCCATATCTCGGAAACTATAAGAGATAATGCAATTTGGCAACCGGCAATGTAATTAGCATGCCGAATATTACTTGGAATGTGAATTGGAACGAAATCGCCAATAGATAAGACCATTTTACAATTTGGGCCCAAGTTAGAAGCAGAGCCTAAGGTGTAAATTATCGATAGTCCATATTTCGGAAACTATAAGAGATAATGCAATTTGGCAACCGGCAATGTAATTAGCATGCCGTATATTACTTGGAATGTGAATTGGAACGAAATCGCCAATAGATAAGACCATTTTACAATTTGGGCCCAAGTTAGAAGCAGAGCCTAAGGTGTAAATTATCGATAGTCCATATCTCGGAAACTATAAGAGATAATGCAATTTGGCAACCGGCAATGTAATTAGCATGCCGAATATTGCTTGGAATGTGAATTGGAACGAAATCGCCAATAGATAAGACCATTTTACAATTTGGGCCCTAGTTAGAAGCAGAGCCTAAGGCGTAAATTATCGATAGTCCATATCTCGGAAACTATAAGAGATAATGCAATTTGGCAACCGGCAATGTAATTAGCATGCCGAATATTACTTGGAATGTGAATTGGAACGAAATCGCCAATAGATAAGACCATTTTACAATTTGGGCCCAAGTTAGAAGCAGAGCCTAAGGTGTAAATTATCGATAGTTCATATCTCGGAAACTATAAGAGATAATGCAATTTGGCAACCGGCAATGTAATTAGCATGCCGAATATTACTTGGAATGTGAATTGGAACGAAATCGCCAATAGATAAGACCATTTTACAATTTGGGCCCAAGTTAGAAGCAGAGCCTAAGGTGTAAATTATCGATAGTCCATATCTCAGAAACTATAAGAGATAATGCAATTTGGCAACCGGCAATGTAATTAGCATGCCGTATATTACTTGGAATGTGAATTGGAACGAAATCGCCAATAGATAAGACCATTTTACAATTTGGGCCCAAGTTAGAAGCAGAGCCTAAGGTGTAAATTATCGATAGTCCATATCTCGGAAACTATAAGAGATAATGCAATTTGGCAACCGGCAATGTAATTAGCATGCCGAATATTGCTTGGAATGTGAATTGGAACGAAATCGCCAATAGATAAGACCATTTTACAATTTGGGCCCAAGTTAGAAGCAGAGCCTAAGGCGTAAATTATCGATAGTCCATATCTCGGAAACTATAAGAGATAATGCAATTTGGCAACCGGCAATGTAATTAGCATGCCGAATATTACTTGGAATGTGAATTGGAACGAAATCGCCAATAGATAAGACCATTTTACAATTTGGGCCCAAGTTAGAAGCAGAGCCTAAGGTGTAAATTATCGATAGTCCATATCTCGGAAACTATAAGAGATAATGCAATTTGGCAACCGGCAATGTAATTAGCATGCCGAATATTACTTGGAATGTGAATTGGAACGAAATCGCCAATAGATAAGACCATTTTACAATTTGGGCCCAAGTTAGAAGCAGAGCCTAAGGTGTAAATTATCGATAGTCCATATCTCGGAAACTATAAGAGATAATGCAATTTGGCAACCGGCAATGTAATTAGCATGCCGTATATTACTTGGAATGTGAATTGGAACGAAATCGCCAATAGATAAGACCATTTTACAATTTGGGCCCAAGTTAGAAGCAGAGCCTAAGGTGTAAATTATCGATAGTCCATATCTCGGAAACTATAAGAGATAATGCAATTTGGCAACCGGCAATGTAATTAGCATGCCGAATATTGCTTGGAATGTGAATTGGAACGAAATCGCCAATAGATAAGACCATTTTACAATTTGGGCCCAAGTTAGAAGCAGAGCCTAAGGCGTAAATTATCGATAGTCCATATCTCGGAAACTATAATAGATAATGCAATTTGGCAACCGGCAATGTAATTAGCATGCCGAATATTACTTGGAATGTGAATTGGAACGAAATCGCCAATAGATAAGACCATTTTACAATTTGGGCCCAAGTTAGAAGCAGAGCCTAAGGTGTAAATTATTGATAGTCCATATCTCGGAAACTATAAGAGATAATGTAATTTCGCAACCGGCAATGTAATTAGCATGCCCAATATCACTTGGAATGTGAATTGGGACGAAATCGCCAATAGATAAGACCATTTTACAATTTGGGCCCAAGTTAGAAGCAGAGCCTGAGGTGTAAATTATCGATAGTCCATATCTCGGAAACTATAAGAGATAATGCAATTTGGCAACCGGCAATGTAATTAGCATGCCGAATATTACTTGGAATGTGAATTGGAACGAAATCGCCAATAGATAAGACCATTTTACAATTTGCTCCCAAGTTAGAAGCAGAGCCTAAGATGTAAATTATCGATAGTCCATATCTCGGAAACTATAAGAGATAATGCAATTTGGCAACCGGCAATATAATTAGCATGTCGAATATTACTTGGAATGTGAATTGGAACGAAATCGCCAATAGATAAGACCATTTTACAATTTGGGCCCAAGTTAGAAGCAGAGCCTAAGGTGTAAATTATCGATAGTCCATATCTCGGAAACTATAAGAGATAATTCAATTTGGCAACCGGCAATGTAATTAGCATGCCGGATATTACTTGGAATGTGAATTGGAACGAAATCGCCAATAGATAAGACCATTTTACAATTTGGGCCCAAGTTAGAAGCAGAGCCTAAGGTGTAAATTATCGATAGTCCATATCTCGGAAACTATAAGAGATAATGCAATTTGGCAACCGGAAATGTAATTAGCATGCCGAATATTACTTGGAATGTGAATTGGAACGAAATCGCCAATAGATAAGACGATTTTACAATTTGGGCCCAAGTTAGAAGCAGAGCCTAAGATGTAAATTATCGATAGTCCATATCTCGGAAACTATAAGAGATAATGCAATTTGGCAACCGGCAATGTAATTAGCATGCCGAATATTACTTGGAATGTGAATTGGAACGAAATCGCCAATAGGTAAGACCATTTTACAATTTGGGCCCAAGTTAGAAGCAGAGCCTAAGGTGTAAATTATCGATAGTCCATATCTCGGAAACTATAAGAGATAATTCAATTTGGCAACCGGCAATGTAATTAGCATGCCGGATATTACTTGGAATGTGAATTGGAACGAAATCGCCAATAGATAAGACCATTTTACAATTTGGGCCCAAGTTAGAAGCAGAGCCTAAGGTGTAAATTACCGATAGTCCATATCTCGGAAACTATAAGAGTTAATGCAATTTGGCAACCGGCAATGTAATTAGCATGCCGAATATTACTTGGAATGTGAATTGGAACGAAATCGCCAATAGATAAGACGATTTTACAATTTGGGCCCAAGTTAGAAGCAGAGCCTAAGGTGTAAATTATCGATAGTCCATATCTCGGAAACTATAAGAGATAATGCAATTTGGCAACCGGCAATGTAATTAGCATGCCGAATATTACTTGGAATGTGAATTGGAACGAAATCGCCAATAGAGAAGACCATTTTACAATTTGGGCCCAAGTTAGAAGCAGAGCTTAAGGTGTAAATTATCGATAGTCCATATCTCGGAAACTATAAGAGATAATGCAATTTGGCAAACGGCAATGTAATTAGCATGCCGAATATTACTTGGAATGTGAATTGGAACGAAATCGCCAATAGAGAAGACCATTTTACAATTTGGGCCCAAGTTAGAAGCAGAGCCTAAGGTGTAAATTATCGATAGTCCATATCTCGGAAACTATAAGAGATAATGCAATTTGGCAACCGGCAATGTAATTAGCATGCCGAATATTACTTGGAATGTGAATTGGAACGAAATCGCCAATAGATAAGACCATTTTACAATTTGGGCCCAAGTTAGAAGCAGAGCCTAAGGTGTAAATTATCGATAGTCCATATCTCGGAAACTATAAGAGATAATGCAATTTGGCAACCGGCAATGTAATTAGCATGCCGAATATTACTTGGAATGTGAATTGGAACGAAATCGCTAATAGAGAAGACCATTTTACAATTTGGGCCCAAGTTAGAAGCAGAGCCTAAGGTGTAAATTATCGATAGTCCATATCTCGGAAACTATAAGAGATAATGCAATTTGGCAACCGGCAATGTAATTAGCATGCCGAATATTACTTGGAATGTGAATTGGAACGAAAACGCCAATAGATAAGACCATTTTACAATTTGGGCCCAAGTTAGAAGCAGAGCCTAAGGTGTAAATTATCGATAGTCCATATCTCGGAAACTGTAATAGATAATGCAATTTGGCAACCGGCAATGTAATTAGCATGCCGAATATTACTTGGAATGTGAATTGGAACGAAATCGCCAATAGATAAGACCATTTTACAATTTGGGCCCAAGTTAGAAGCAGAGCCTAAGGTGTAAATTATCGATAGTCCATATCTCGGAAACTATAAGAGATAATGCAATTTGGCAACCGGCAATGTAATTAGCATGCCGAATATTACTTGGAATGTGAATTGGAACGAAATCGCCAATAGATAAGACCATTTTACAATTTGGGCCCAAGTTAGAAGCAGAGCCTAAGGTGTAAATTATTGATAGTCCATATCTCGGAAACTATAAGAGATAATGCAATTTCGCAACCGGCAATGTAATTAGCATGCCGAATATCACTTGGAATGTGAATTGGGACGAAATCGCCAATAGATAAGACCATTTTACAATTTGGGCCCAAGTTAGAAGCAGAGCCTGAGGTGTAAATTATCGATAGTCCATATCTCGGAAACTATAAGAGATAATGCAATTTGGCAACCGGCAATGTAATTAGCATGCCGAATATTACTTGGAATGTGAATTGGAACGAAATCGTCAATAGATAAGACCATTTTACAATTTGCTCCCAAGTTAGAAGCAGAGCCTAAGATGTAAATTATCGATAGTCCATATCTCGGAAACTATAAGAGATAATGCAATTTGGCAACCGGCAATGTAATTAGCATGCCGAATATTACTTGGAATGTGAATTGGAACGAAATCGCCAATAGATAAGACCATTTTACAATTTGGGCCCAAGTTAGAAGCAGAGCCTAAGGTGTAAATTATCGATAGTCCATATCTCGGAAACTATAAGAGATAATTCAATTTGGCAATCGGCAATGTAATTAGCATGCCGGATATTACTTGGAATGTGAATTGGAACGAAATCGCCAATAGATAAGACCATTTTACAATTTGGGCCCAAGTTAGAAGCAGAGCCTAAGGTGTAAATTATCGATAGTCCATATCTCGGAAACTATAAGAGATCATGCAATTTGGCAACCGGCAATGTAATTAGCATGCCGAATATTACTTGGAATGTGAATTGGAACGAAATCGCCAATAGATAAGACGATTTTACAATTTGGGCCCAAGTTAGAAGCAGAGCCTAAGATGTAAATTATCGATAGTCCATATCTCGGAAACTATAAGAGATAATGCAATTTGGCAACCGGAAATGTAATTAGCATGGCGAATATTACTTGGAATGTGAATTGGAACGAAATCGCCAATAGATAAGACCATTTTACAATTTGGGCCCAAGTTAGAAGCAGAGCCTAAGGTGTAAATTCCATATCTCGGAAACTATAAGAGATAATGCAATTTGGCAACCGGCAATGTAATTAGCATGCCGAATATTACTTGGAATGTGAATTGGAACGAAAACGCCAATAGATAAGACCATTTTACAATTTGGGCCCAAGTTAGAAGCAGAGCCTAAGGTGTAAATTATCGATAGTCCATATCTCGGAAACTGTAATAGATATTGCAATTTGGCAACCGGCAATGTAATTAGCATGCCGAATATTACTTGGAATGTGAATTGGAACGAAATCGCCAATAGAGAAGACCATTTTACAATTTGGGCCCAAGTTAGAAGCAGAGCCTAAGGTGTAAATTATCGATAGTCCATATCTCGGAAACTATAAGAGATAATGCAATTTGGCAACCGGCAATGTAATTAGCATGCCGAATATTACTTGGAATGTGAATTGGAACGAAATCGCCAATAGATAAGACCATTTTACAATTTGGGCCCAAGTTAGAAGCAGAGCCTAAGGTGTAAATTATCGATAGTCCATATCTCGGAAACTATAAGAGATAATGCAATTTGGCAACCGGCAATGTAATTAGCATGCCGAATATTACTTGGAATGTGAATTGGAACGAAATCGCCAATAGATAAGACGATTTTACAATTTGGGCCCAAGTTAGAAGCAGAGCCTAAGGTGTAAATTATCGATAGTCCATATCTCGGAAACTATAAGAGATAATGCAATTTGGCAACCGGCAATGTAATTAGCATGCCGAATATTACTTGGAATGTGAATTGGAACGAAATCGCCAATAGATAAGACCATTTTACAATTTGGGCCCAAGTTAGAAGCAGAGCCTAAGGTGTAAATTATTGATAGTCCATATCTCGGAAACTATAAGAGATAATGCTTTTCGCAACTGGCAATGTAATTAGCATGCCGAATATTACTTGGAGTGTGAATTGGAACGAAATCGCCAATAGATAAGACCATTTTACAATTTGGGCCTAAGTTAGAAGCAGAGCCTAAGGTGTAAATTATCGATAGTCCATATCTCGGAAACTATAAGAGATAATGCAATTTGGCAACCGGCAATGTAATTAGCATGCCGAATATTACTTGGAATGTGAATTGGAACGAAATCGCCAATAGGTAAGACCATTTTACAATTTGGGCCCAAGTTAGAAGCAGAGCCTAAGGTGTAAATTATCGATAGTCCATATCTCGGAAACTATAAGAGATAATTCAATTTGGCAACCGGCAATGTAATTAGCATGCCGGATATTACTTGGAATGTGAATTGGAACGAAATCGCCAATAGATAAGACCATTTTACAATTTGGGCCCAAGTTAGAAGCAGAGCCTAAGGTGTAAATTACCGATAGTCCATATCTCGGAAACTATAAGAGTTAATGCAATTTGGCAACCGGCAATGTAATTAGCATGCCGAATATTACTTGGAATGTGAATTGGAACGAAATCGCCAATAGATAAGACGATTTTACAATTTGGGCCCAAGTTAGAAGCAGAGCCTAAGGTGTAAATTATCGATAGTCCATATCTCGGAAACTATAAGAGATAATGCAATTTGGCAACCGGCAATGTAATTAGCATGCCGAATATTACTTGGAATGTGAATTGGAACGAAATCGCCAATAGAGAAGACCATTTTACAATTTGGGCCCAAGTTAGAAGCAGAGCTTAAGGTGTAAATTATCGATAGTCCATATCTCGGAAACTATAAGAGATAATGCAATTTGGCAAACGGCAATGTAATTAGCATGCCGAATATTACTTGGAATGTGAATTGGAACGAAATCGCCAATAGAGAAGACCATTTTACAATTTGGGCCCAAGTTAGAAGCAGAGCCTAAGGTGTAAATTATCGATAGTCCATATCTCGGAAACTATAAGAGATAATGCAATTTGGCAACCGGCAATGTAATTAGCATGCCGAATATTACTTGGAATGTGAATTGGAACGAAATCGCCAATAGATAAGACCATTTTACAATTTGGGCCCAAGTTAGAAGCAGAGCCTAAGGTGTAAATTATCGATAGTCCATATCTCGGAAACTATAAGAGATAATGCAATTTGGCAACCGGCAATGTAATTAGCATGCCGAATATTACTTGGAATGTGAATTGGAACGAAATCGCTAATAGAGAAGACCATTTTACAATTTGGGCCCAAGTTAGAAGCAGAGCCTAAGGTGTAAATTATCGATAGTCCATATCTCGGAAACTATAAGAGATAATGCAATTTGGCAACCGGCAATGTAATTAGCATGCCGAATATTACTTGGAATGTGAATTGGAACGAAAACGCCAATAGATAAGACCATTTTACAATTTGGGCCCAAGTTAGAAGCAGAGCCTAAGGTGTAAATTATCGATAGTCCATATCTCGGAAACTGTAATAGATAATGCAATTTGGCAACCGGCAATGTAATTAGCATGCCGAATATTACTTGGAATGTGAATTGGAACGAAATCGCCAATAGATAAGACCATTTTACAATTTGGGCCCAAGTTAGAAGCAGAGCCTAAGGTGTAAATTATCGATAGTCCATATCTCGGAAACTATAAGAGATAATGCAATTTGGCAACCGGCAATGTAATTAGCATGCCGAATATTACTTGGAATGTGAATTGGAACGAAATCGCCAATAGATAAGACCATTTTACAATTTGGGCCCAAGTTAGAAGCAGAGCCTAAGGTGTAAATTATTGATAGTCCATATCTCGGAAACTATAAGAGATAATGCAATTTCGCAACCGGCAATGTAATTAGCATGCCGAATATCACTTGGAATGTGAATTGGGACGAAATCGCCAATAGATAAGACCATTTTACAATTTGGGCCCAAGTTAGAAGCAGAGCCTGAGGTGTAAATTATCGATAGTCCATATCTCGGAAACTATAAGAGATAATGCAATTTGGCAACCGGCAATGTAATTAGCATGCCGAATATTACTTGGAATGTGAATTGGAACGAAATCGCCAATAGATAAGACCATTTTACAATTTGCTCCCAAGTTAGAAGCAGAGCCTAAGATGTAAATTATCGATAGTCCATATCTCGGAAACTATAAGAGATAATGCAATTTGGCAACCGGCAATGTAATTAGCATGCCGAATATTACTTGGAATGTGAATTGGAACGAAATCGCCAATAGATAAGACCATTTTACAATTTGGGCCCAAGTTAGAAGCAGAGCCTAAGGTGTAAATTATCGATAGTCCATATCTCGGAAACTATAAGAGATAATGCAATTTGGCAACCGGCAATGTAATTAGCATGCCGAATATTACTTGGAATGTGAATTGGAACGAAATCGCCAATAGATAAGACCATTTTACAATTTGGGCCCAAGTTAGAAGCAGAGCCTAAGGTGTAAATTATCGATAGTCCATATCTCGGAAACTATAAGAGATAATGCAATTTGGCAACCGGCAATGTAATTAGCATGCCGAATATTACTTGGAATGTGAATTGGAACGAAATCGCCAATAGATAAGACGATTTTACAATTTGGGCCCAAGTTAGAAGCAGAGCCTAAGGTGTAAATTATCGATAGTCCATATCTCGGAAACTATAAGAGATAATGCAATTTGGCAACCGGCAATGTAATTAGCATGCCGAATATTACTTGGAATGTGAATTGGAACGAAATCGCCAATAGATAAGACCATTTTACAATTTGGGCCCAAGTTAGAAGCAGAGCCTAAGGTGTAAATTATTGATAGTCCATATCTCGGAAACTATAAGAGATAATGCTTTTCGCAACTGGCAATGTAATTAGCATGCCGAATATTACTTGGAGTGTGAATTGGAACGAAATCGCCAATAGATAAGACCATTTTACAATTTGGGCCTAAGTTAGAAGCAGAGCCTAAGGTGTAAATTATCGATAGTCCATATCTCGGAAACTATAAGAGATAATGCAATTTGGCAACCGGCAATGTAATTAGCATGCCGAATATTACTTGGAATGTGAATTGGAACGAAATCGCCAATAGATAAGACCATTTTACAATTTGGGCCCAAGTTAGAAGCAGAGCCTAAGGTGTAAATTATCGAGAGTACATATCTCGGAAACTATAAGAGATAATGCAATTTGGCAACCGGCAATGTAATTAGCATGCCGAATATTACTTGGAATGTGAATTGGAACGAAGTCGCCAATAGATAAGACCATTTTACAATTTGGGCCCAAGTTAGAAGCAGAGCCTAAGGTGTAAATTATCGATAGTCCATATCTCGGAAACTATAAGAGATAATGCAATTTGGCAACCGGCAATGTAATTAGCATGCCGAATATTACTTGGAATGTGAATTGGAACGAAATCGCCAATAGATAAGACCATTTTACAATTTGGGCCCAAGTTAGAAGCAGAGCCTAAGGTGTAAATTATTGATAGTCCATATCTCGGAAACTATAAGAGATAATGCAATTTCGCAACCGGCAATGTAATTAGCATGCCGAATATTACTTGGAGTGTGAATTGGAACGAAATCGCCAATAGATAAGACCATTTTACAATTTGGGCCCAAGTTAGAAGCAGAGCCTAAGGTGTAAATTATCGATAGTCCATATCTCGGAAACTATAAGAGATAATGCAATTTGGCAACCGGCAATGTAATTAGCATGCCGAATATTGCTTGGAATGTGAATTGGAACGAAATCGCCAATAGATAAGACCATTTTACAATTTGGGCCCAAGTTAGAAGCAGAGCCTAAGGCGTAAATTATCGATAGTCCATATCTCGGAAACTATAAGAGATAATGCAATTTGGCAACCGGCAATGTAATTAGCATGCCGAATATTACTTGGAATGTGAATTGGAACGAAATCGCCAATAGATAAGACCATTTTACAATTTGGGCCCAAGTTAGAAGCAGAGCCTAAGGTGTAAATTATCGATAGTCCATATCTCGGAAACTATAAGAGATAATGCAATTTGGCAACCGGCAATGTAATTAGCATGCCGAATATTACTTGGAATGTGAATTGGAACGAAATCGCCAATAGATAAGACCATTTTACAATTTGGGCCCAAGTTAGAAGCAGAGCCTAAGGTGTAAATTATCGATAGTCCATATTTCGGAAACTATAAGAGATAATGCAATTTGGCAACCGGCAATGTAATTAGCATGCCGTATATTACTTGGAATGTGAATTGGAACGAAATCGCCAATAGATAAGACCATTTTACAATTTGGGCCCAAGTTAGAAGCAGAGCCTAAGGCGTAAATTATCGATAGTCCATATCTCGGAAACTATAAGAGATAATGCAATTTGGCAACCGGCAATGTAATTAGCATGCCGAATATTACTTGGAATGTGAATTGGAACGAAATCGCCAATAGATAAGACCATTTTACAATTTGGGCCCAAGTTAGAAGCAGAGCCTAAGGTGTAAATTATCGATAGTTCATATCTCGGAAACTATAAGAGATAATGCAATTTGGCAACCGGCAATGTAATTAGCATGCCGAATATTACTTGGAATGTGAATTGGAACGAAATCGCCAATAGATAAGACCATTTTACAATTTGGGCCCAAGTTAGAAGCAGAGCCTAAGGTGTAAATTATCGATAGTCCATATCTCGGAAACTATAAGAGATAATGCAATTTGGCAACCGGCAATGTAATTAGCATGCCGTATATTACTTGGAATGTGAATTGGAACGAAATCGCCAATAGATAAGACCATTTTACAATTTGGGCCCAAGTTAGAAGCAGAGCCTAAGGTGTAAATTATCGATAGTCCATATCTCGGAAACTATAAGAGATAATGCAATTTGGCAACCGGCAATGTAATTAGCATGCCGAATATTGCTTGGAATGTGAATTGGAACGAAATCGCCAATAGATAAGACCATTTTACAATTTGGGCCCAAGTTAGAAGCAGAGCCTAAGGCGTAAATTATCGATAGTCCATATCTCGGAAACTATAAGAGATAATGCAATTTGGCAACCGGCAATGTAATTAGCATGCCGAATATTACTTGGAATGTGAATTGGAACGAAATCGCCAATAGATAAGACCATTTTACAATTTGGGCCCAAGTTAGAAGCAGAGCCTAAGGTGTAAATTATCGATAGTCCATATCTCGGAAACTATAAGAGATAATGCAATTTGGCAACCGGCAATGTAATTAGCATGCCGAATATTACTTGGAATGTGAATTGGAACGAAATCGCCAATAGATAAGACCATTTTACAATTTGGGCCCAAGTTAGAAGCAGAGCCTAAGGTGTAAATTATCGATAGTCCATATCTCGGAAACTATAAGAGATAATGCAATTTGGCAACCGGCAATGTAATTAGCATGCCGTATATTACTTGGAATGTGAATTGGAACGAAATCGCCAATAGATAAAACCATTTTACAATTTGGGCCCAAGTTAGAAGCAGAGCCTAAGGTGTAAATTATCGATAGTCCATATCTCGGAAACTATAAGAGATAATGCAATTTGGCAACCGGCAATGTAATTAGCATGCCGAATATTGCTTGGAATGTGAATTGGAACGAAATCGCCAATAGATAAGACCATTTTACAATTTGGGCCCAAGTTAGAAGCAGAGCCTAAGGCGTAAATTATCGATAGTCCATATCTCGGAAACTATACGAGATAATGCAATTTGGCAACCGGCAATGTAATTAGCATGCCGAATATTACTTGGAATGTGAATTGGAACGAAATCGCCAATAGATAAGACCATTTTACAATTTGGGCCCAAGTTAGAAGCAGAGCCTAAGGTGTAAATTATCGATAGTCCATATCTCGGAAACTATAAGAGATAATGCAATTTGGCAACCGGCAATGTAATTAGCATGCCGAATATTACTTGGAATGTGAATTGGAACGAAATCGCCAATAGATAAGACCATTTTACAATTTGGGCCCAAGTTAGAAGCAGAGCCTAAGGTGTAAATTATCGATAGTCCATATCTCGGAAACTATAAGAGATAATGCAATTTGGCAACCGGCAATGTAATTAGCATGCCGTATATTACTTGGAATGTGAATTGGAACGAAATCGCCAATAGATAAGACCATTTTACAATTTGGGCCCAAGTTAGAAGCAGAGCCTAAGGTGTAAATTATTGATAGTCCATATCTCGGAAACTATAAGAGATAATGCAATTTCGCAACCGGCAATGTAATTAGCATGCCGAATATCACTTGGAATGTGAATTGGGACGAAATCGCCAATAGATAAGACCATTTTTAATTTGGGCCCAAGTTAGAAGCAGAGCCTAAGGTGTAAATAATCGATAGTCCATATCTCGGAAACTATAAGAGATAATGCAATTTGGCAACCGGCAATGTAATTAGCATGCCGAATATTACTTGGAATGTTAATTGGAACGAAATCGCCAATAGATAAGACCATTTTACAATTTAGGCCCAAGTTAGAAGCAGAGCCTAAGATGTAAATTATCGATAGTCCATATCTCGGAAACTATAAGAGATAATGCAATTTGGCAACCGGCAATGTAATTAGCATGCCGAATATTACTTGGAATGTGAATTGGAACGAAATCGCCAATAGATAAGACCATTTTACAATTTGGGCCCAAGTTAGAAGCAGAGCCTAAGGTGTAAATTATCGATAGTCCATATCTCGGAAACTATAAGAGATAATTCAATTTGGCAACCGGCAATGTAATTAGCATGCCGGATATTACTTGGAATGTGAATTGGAACGAAATCGCCAATAGATAAGACCATTTTACAATTTGGGCCCAAGTTAGAAGCAGAGCCTAAGGTGTAAATTATCGATAGTCCATATCTCGGAAACTATAAGAGATAATGCAATTTGGCAACCGGCAATGTAATTAGCATGCCGAATATTACTTGGATTGTGAATTGGAACGAAATCGCCAATAGATAAGACGATTTTACAATTTGGGCCCAAGTTAGAAGCAGAGCCTAAGATGTAAATTATCGATAGTCCATATCTCGGAAACTATAAGAGATAATGCAATTTGGCAACCGGCAATGTAATTAGCATGCCGAATATTACTTGGAATGTGAATTGGAACGAAATCGCCAATAGATAAGACCATTTTACAATTTGGGCCCAAGTTAGAAGCAGAGCCTAAGGTGTAAATTATCGATAGTCCATATCTCGGAAACTATAAGAGATAATGCAATTTGGCAACCGGCAATGTAATTAGCATGCCGAATATTACTTGGAATGTGAATTGGAACGAAATCGCCAATAGATAAGACCATTTTACAATTTGGGCCCAAGTTAGAAGCAGAGCCTAAGGTGTAAATTATCGATAGTCCATATCTCGGAAACTATAAGAGATAATGCAATTTGGCAACCGGCAATGTAATTAGCATGCCGTATATTACTTGGAATGTGAATTGGAACGAAATCGCCAATAGATAAGACCATTTTACAATTTGGGCCCAAGTTAGAAGCAGAGCCTAAGGTGTAAATTATCGATAGTCCATATCTCGGAAACTATAAGAGATAATGCAATTTGGCAACCCGCAATGTAATTAGCATGCCGAATATTGCTTGGAATGTGAATTGGAACGAAATCGCCAATAGATAAGACCATTTTACAATTTGGGCCCAAGTTAGAAGCAGAGCCTAAGGCGTAAATTATCGATAGTCCATATCTCGGAAACTATAAGAGATAATGCAATTTGGCAACCGGCAATGTAATTAGCATGCCGAATATTACTTGGAATGTGAATTGGAACGAAATCGCCAATAGATAAGACCATTTTACAATTTGAGCCCAAGTTAGAAGCAGAGCCTAAGGTGTAAATTATCGATAGTCCATATCTCGGAAACTATAAGAGATAATGCAATTTGGCAACCGGCAATGTAATTAGCATGCCGAATATTACTTGGAATGTGAATTGGAACGAAATCGCCAATAGATAAGACCATTTTACAATTTGGGCCCAAGTTAGAAGCAGAGCCTAAGGTGTAAATTATCGATAGTCCATATCTCGGAAACTATAAGAGATAATGCAATTTGGCAACCGGCAATGTAATTAGCATGCCGTATATTACTTGGAATGTGAATTGGAACGAAATCGCCAATAGATAAGACCATTTTACAATTTGGGCCCAAGTTAGAAGCAGAGCCTAAGGTGTAAATTATTGATAGTCCATATCTCGGAAACTATAAGAGATAATGCAATTTCGCAACCGGCAATGTAATTAGCATGCCGAATATCACTTGGAATGTGAATTGGGACGAAATCGCCAATAGATAAGACCATTTTACAATTTGGGCCCAAGTTAGAAGCAGAGCCTAAGGTGTAAATAATCGATAGTCCATATCTCGGAAACTATAAGAGATAATGCAATTTGGCAACCGGCAGTGTAATTATCATGCCGAATATTACTTGGAATGTTAATTGGAACGAAATCGCCAATAGATAAGACCATTTTACAATTTAGGCCCAAGTTAGAAGCAGAGCCTAAGATGTAAATTATCGATAGTCCATATCTCGGAAACTATAAGAGATAATGCAATTTGGCAACCGGCAATGTAATTAGCATGCCGAATATTACTTGGAATGTGAATTGGAACGAAATCGCCAATAGATAAGACCATTTTACAATTTGGGCCCAAGTTAGAAGCAGAGCCTAAGGTGTAAATTATCGATAGTCCATATCTCGGAAACTATAAGAGATAATTCAATTTGGCAACCGGCAATGTAATTAGCATGCCGGATATTACTTGGAATGTGAATTGGAACGAAATCGCCAATAGATAAGACCATTTTACAATTTGGGCCCAAGTTAGAAGCAGAGCCTAAGGTGTAAATTATCGATAGTCCATATCTCGGAAACTATAAGAGATAATGCAATTTGGCAACCGGCAATGTAATTAGCATGCCGAATATTACTTGGAATGTGAATTGGAACGAAATCGCCAATAGATAAGACGATTTTACAATTTGGGCCCAAGTTAGAAGCAGAGCCTAAGATGTAAATTATCGATAGTCCATATCTCGGAAACTATAAGAGATAATGCAATTTGGCAACCGGCAATGTAGTTAGCATGCCGAATATTACTTGGAATGTGAATTGGAACGAAATCGCCAATAGATAAGACCATTTTACAATTTGGGCCCAAGTTAGAAGCAGAGCCTAAGGTGTAAATTATCGATAGTCCATATCTCGGAAACTATAAGAGATAATGCAATTTGGCAACCGGCAATGTAATTAGCATGCCGAATATTACTTGGAATGTGAATTGGAACGAAATCGCCAATAGATAAGACCATTTTACAATTTGGGCCCAAGTTAGAAGCAGAGCCTAAGGTGTAAATTATCGATAGTCCATATCTCGGAAACTATAAGAGATAATGCAATTTGGCAACCGGCAATGTAATTAGCATGCCGAATAATAATTGGAATGTGAATTGGAACGAAATCGCCAATAGATAAGACCATTTTACAATTTGGGCCCAAGTTAGAAGTAGAGCCTAAGGTGTAAATTATCGATAGTCCATATCTCGGAAACTATAAGAGATAATGCAATTTGGCAACCGGCAATATAATTAGCATGCCGAATATTACTTGGAATGTGAATTGGAACGAAATCGCCAATAGATAAGGCCATTTTACAATTTGGGCCCAAGTTAGAAGCAGAGCCTAAGGTGTAAATTATCGATAGTCCATATCTCGGAAACTATAAGAGATAATGCAATTTGGCAACCGGCAATGTAATTAGCATGCCGAATATTAATTGGAATGTGAATTGGAACGAAATCGCCAATAGATAAGACCATTTTACAATTTGGGCCCAAGTTAGAAGTAGAGCCTAAGGTGTAAATTATCGATAGTCCATATCTCGGAAACTATAAGAGATAATGCAATTTGGCAACCGGCAATATAATTAGCATGCCGAATATTACTTGGAATGTGAATTGGAACGAAATCGCCAATAGGTAAGACCATTTTACAATTTGGGCCCAAGTTAGAAGCAGAGCCTAAGGTGTAAATTATCGATAGTCCATATCTCGGAAACTATAGGAGATAATGCAATTTGGCAACCGGCAATGTAATTAGCATGCCGAATATTACTTTGAATGTGAATTGGAACGAAATCGCCAATAGATAAGACCATTTTACAATTTGGGCCCAAGTTAGAAGCAGAGCCTAAGGTGTAAATTATCGATAGTCCATATCTCGGAAACTATAAGAGGTAATGCAATTTGGCAACCGGCAATGTAATTAGCATGCCGAATATTACTTGGAATGTGAATTGGAACGAAATCGCCAATAGAGAAGACCATTTTACAATTTGGGCCCAAGTTAGAAGCAGAGCCTAAGGTGTAAATTATCGATAGTCCATATCTCGGAAACTATAAGAGATAATGCAATTTGGCAACCGGCAATGTAATTAGCATGCCGAATATTACTCGGAATGTGAATTGGAACGAAATCGCCAATAGATAAGACCATTTTACAATTTGGGCCCAAGTTAGAAGCAGAGCCTAAGGTGTAAATTATCGATAGTCCATATCTCGGAAACTATAAGAGATAATGCAATTTGGCAACCGGCAATGTAATTAGCATGCCGAATATTACTTGGAATGTGAATTGGAACGAAATCGCCAATAGATAAGACCATTTTACAATTTGGGCCCAAGTTAGAAGCAGAGCCTAAGGTGTAAATTATCGATAGTCCATATCTCGGAAACTATAAGAGATAATGCAATTTGGCAACCGGCAATGTAATTAGCATGCCGAATATTACTTGGACTGTGAATTGGAACGAAATCGCCAATAGATAAGACGATTTTACAATTAGGGCCCAAGTTAGAAGCAGAGCCTAAGATGTAAATTATCGATAGTCCATATCTCGGAAACTATAAGAGATAATGCAATTTGGCAACCGGCAATGTAATTAGCATGCCGAATATTACTTGGAATGTGAATTGGAACGAAATCGCCAATAGATAAGACCATTTTACAATTTGGGCCCAAGTTAGAAGCAGAGCCTAAGGTGTAAATTATCGATAGTCCATATCTCGGAAACTATAAGAGATAATGCAATTTGGCAACCGGCAATGTAATTAGCATGCCGAATATTACTTGGAATGTGAATTGGAACGAAATCGCCAATAGATAAGACCATTTTACAATTTGGGCCCAAGTTAGAATCAGAGCCTAAGGTGTAAATTATCGATAGTCCATATCTCGGAAACTATAAGAGATAATTCAATTTGGCAATCGGCAATGTAATTAGCATGCCGGATATTACTTGGAATGTGAATTGGAACGAAATCGCCAATACATAAGACCATTTTACAATTTGGGCCCAAGTTAGAAGCAGAGCCTAAGGTGTAAATTATCGATAGTCCATATCTCGGAAACTATAAGAGATCATGCAATTTGGCAACCGGCAATGTAATTAGCATGCCGAATATTACTTGGAATGTGAATTGGAACGAAATCGCCAATAGATAAGACGATTTTACAATTTGGGCCCAAGTTAGAAGCAGAGCCTAAGATGTAAATTATCGATAGTCCATATCTCGGAAACTATAAGAGATAATGCAATTTGGCAACCGGAAATGTAATTAGCATGCCGAATATTACTTGGAATGTGAATTGGAACGAAATCGCCAATAGATAAGACCATTTTACAATTTGGGCCCAAGTTAGAAGCAGAGCCTAAGGTGTAAATTCCATATCTCGGAAACTATAAGAGATAATGCAATTTGGCAACCGGCAATGTAATTAGCATGCCGAATATTACTTGGAATGTGAATTGGAACGAAAACGCCAATAGATAAGACCATTTTACAATTTGGGCCCAAGTTAGAAGCAGAGCCTAAGGTGTAAATTATCGATAGTCCATATCTCGGAAACTGTAATAGATATTGCAATTTGGCAACCGGCAATGTAATTAGCATGCCGAATATTACTTGGAATGTGAATTGGAACGAAATCGCCAATAGAGAAGACCATTTTACAATTTGGGCCCAAGTTAGAAGCAGAGCCTAAGGTGTAAATTATCGATAGTCCATATCTCGGAAACTATAAGAGATAATGCAATTTGGCAACCGGCAATGTAATTAGCATGCCGAATATTACTTGGAATGTGAATTGGAACGAAATCGCCAATAGATAAGACCATTTTACAATTTGGGCCCAAGTTAGAAGCAGAGCCTAAGGTGTAAATTATCGATAGTCCATATCTCGGAAACTATAAGAGATAATGCAATTTGGCAACCGGCAATGTAATTAGCATGCCGAATATTACTTGGAATGTGAATTGGAACGAAATCGCCAATAGATAAGACGATTTTACAATTTGGGCCCAAGTTAGAAGCAGAGCCTAAGGTGTAAATTATCGATAGTCCATATCTCGGAAACTATAAGAGATAATGCAATTTGGCAACCGGCAATGTAATTAGCATGCCGAATATTACTTGGAATGTGAATTGGAACGAAATCGCCAATAGATAAGACCATTTTACAATTTGGGCCCAAGTTAGAAGCAGAGCCTAAGGTGTAAATTATTGATAGTCCATATCTCGGAAACTATAAGAGATAATGCTTTTCGCAACTGGCAATGTAATTAGCATGCCGAATATTACTTGGAGTGTGAATTGGAACGAAATCGCCAATAGATAAGACCATTTTACAATTTGGGCCTAAGTTAGAAGCAGAGCCTAAGGTGTAAATTATCGATAGTCCATATCTCGGAAACTATAAGAGATAATGCAATTTGGCAACCGGCAATGTAATTAGCATGCCGAATATTACTTGGAATGTGAATTGGAACGAAATCGCCAATAGATAAGACCATTTTACAATTTGGGCCCAAGTTAGAAGCAGAGCCTAAGGTGTAAATTATCGAGAGTACATATCTCGGAAACTATAAGAGATAATGCAATTTGGCAACCGGCAATGTAATTAGCATGCCGAATATTACTTGGAATGTGAATTGGAACGAAATCGCCAATATATAAGACCATTTTACAATTTGGGCCCAAGTTAGAAGCAGAGCCTAAGGTGTAAATTATCGATAGTCCATATCTCGGAAACTATAAGAGATAATGCAATTTGGCAACCGGCAATGTAATTAGCATGCCGAATATTACTTGGAATGTGAATTGGAACGAAATCGCCAATAGATAAGACCATTTTACAATTTGGGCCCAAGTTAGAAGCAGAGCCTAAGGTGTAAATTATCGATAGTCCATATCTCGGAAACTATAAGAGATAATGCAATTTGGCAACCGGCAATGTAATTAGCATGCCGAATATTACTTGGAATGTGAATTGGAACGAAATCGCCAATAGATAAGACCATTTTACAATTTGGGCCCAAGTTAGAAGCAGAGCCTAAGGTGTAAATTATCGAGAGTACATATCTCGGAAACTATAAGAGATAATGCAATTTGGCAACCGGCAATGTAATTAGCATGCCGAATATTACTTGGAATGTGAATTGGAACGAAATCGCCAATAGATAAGACCATTTTACAATTTGGGCCCAAGTTAGAAGCAGAGCCTAAGGTGTAAATTATCGATAGTCCATATCTCGGAAACTATAAGAGATAATGCAATTTGGCAACCGGCAATGTAATTAGCATGCCGAATATTGCTTGGAATGTGAATTGGAACGAAATCGCCAATAGATAAGACCATTTTACAATTTGGGCCCAAGTTAGAAGCAGAGCCTAAGGCGTAAATTATCGATAGTCCATATCTCGGAAACTATAAGAGATAATGCAATTTGGCAACCGGCAATGTAATTAGCATGCCGAATATTACTTGGAATGTGAATTGGAACGAAATCGCCAATAGATAAGACCATTTTACAATTTGGGCCCAAGTTAGAAGCAGAGCCTAAGGTGTAAATTATCGATAGTCCATATCTCGGAAACTATAAGAGATAATGCAATTTGGCAACCGGCAATGTAATTAGCATGCCGAATATTACTTGGAATGTGAATTGGAACGAAATCGCCAATAGATAAGACCATTTTACAATTTGGGCCCAAGTTAGAAGCAGAGCCTAAGGTGTAAATTATCGATAGTCCATATTTCGGAAACTATAAGAGATAATGCAATTTGGCAACCGGCAATGTAATTAGCATGCCGTATATTACTTGGAATGTGAATTGGAACGAAATCGCCAATAGATAAGACCATTTTACAATTTGGGCCCAAGTTAGAAGCAGAGCCTAAGGTGTAAATTATCGATAGTCCATATCTCGGAAACTATAAGAGATAATGCAATTTGGCAACCGGCAATGTAATTAGCATGCCGAATATTGCTTGGAATGTGAATTGGAACGAAATCGCCAATAGATAAGACCATTTTACAATTTGGGCCCAAGTTAGAAGCAGAGCCTAAGGCGTAAATTATCGATAGTCCATATCTCGGAAACTATAAGAGATAATGCAATTTGGCAACCGGCAATGTAATTAGCATGCCGAATATTACTTGGAATGTGAATTGGAACGAAATCGCCAATAGATAAGACCATTTTACAATTTGGGCCCAAGTTAGAAGCAGAGCCTAAGGTGTAAATTATCGATAGTTCATATCTCGGAAACTATAAGAGATAATGCAATTTGGCAACCGGCAATGTAATTAGCATGCCGAATATTACTTGGAATGTGAATTGGAACGAAATCGCCAATAGATAAGACCATTTTACAATTTGGGCCCAAGTTAGAAGCAGAGCCTAAGGTGTAAATTATCGATAGTCCATATCTCGGAAACTATAAGAGATAATGCAATTTGGCAACCGGCAATGTAATTAGCATGCCGTATATTACTTGGAATGTGAATTGGAACGAAATCGCCAATAGATAAGACCATTTTACAATTTGGGCCCAAGTTAGAAGCAGAGCCTAAGGTGTAAATTATCGATAGTCCATATCTCGGAAACTATAAGAGATAATGCAATTTGGCAACCGGCAATGTAATTAGCATGCCGAATATTACTTGGAATGTGAATTGGAACGAAATCGCCAATAGATAAGACCATTTTACAATTTGGGCCCAAGTTAGAAGCAGAGCCTAAGGTGTAAATTATCGATAGTCCATATCTCGGAAACTATAAGAGATAATGCAATTTGGCAACCGGCAATGTAATTAGCATGCCGTATATTACTTGGAATGTGAATTGGAACGAAATCGCCAATAGATAAGACCATTTTACAATTTGGGCCCAAGTTAGAAGCAGAGCCTAAGGTGTAAATTATCGATAGTCCATATCTCGGAAACTATAAGAGATAATGCAATTTGGCAACCGGCAATGTAATTAGCATGCCGAATATTGCTTGGAATGTGAATTGGAACGAAATCGCCAATAGATAAGACCATTTTACAATTTGGGCCCAAGTTAGAAGCAGAGCCTAAGGCGTAAATTATCGATAGTCCATATCTCGGAAACTATAAGAGATAATGCAATTTGGCAACCGGCAATGTAATTAGCATGCCGAATATTACTTGGAATGTGAATTGGAACGAAATCGCCAATAGATAAGACCATTTTACAATTTGGGCCCAAGTTAGAAGCAGAGCCTAAGGTGTAAATTATCGATAGTCCATATCTCGGAAACTATAAGAGATAATGCAATTTGGCAACCGGCAATGTAATTAGCATGCCGAATATTACTTGGAATGTGAATTGGAACGAAAACGCCAATAGATAAGACCATTTTACAATTTGGGCCCAAGTTAGAAGCAGAGCCTAAGGTGTAAATTATCGATAGTCCATATCTCGGAAACTGTAATAGATATTGCAATTTGGCAACCGGCAATGTAATTAGCATGCCGAATATTACTTGGAATGTGAATTGGAACGAAATCGCCAATAGAGAAGACCATTTTACAATTTGGGCCCAAGTTAGAAGCAGAGCCTAAGGTGTAAATTATCGATAGTCCATATCTCGGAAACTATAAGAGATAATGCAATTTGGCAACCGGCAATGTAATTAGCATGCCGAATATTACTTGGAATGTGAATTGGAACGAAATCGCCAATAGATAAGACCATTTTACAATTTGGGCCCAAGTTAGAAGCAGAGCCTAAGGTGTAAATTATCGATAGTCCATATCTCGGAAACTATAAGAGATAATGCAATTTGGCAACCGGCAATGTAATTAGCATGCCGAATATTACTTGGAATGTGAATTGGAACGAAATCGCCAATAGATAAGACGATTTTACAATTTGGGCCCAAGTTAGAAGCAGAGCCTAAGGTGTAAATTATCGATAGTCCATATCTCGGAAACTATAAGAGATAATGCAATTTGGCAACCGGCAATGTAATTAGCATGCCGAATATTACTTGGAATGTGAATTGGAACGAAATCGCCAATAGATAAGACCATTTTACAATTTGGGCCCAAGTTAGAAGCAGAGCCTAAGGTGTAAATTATTGATAGTCCATATCTCGGAAACTATAAGAGATAATGCTTTTCGCAACTGGCAATGTAATTAGCATGCCGAATATTACTTGGAGTGTGAATTGGAACGAAATCGCCAATAGATAAGACCATTTTACAATTTGGGCCTAAGTTAGAAGCAGAGCCTAAGGTGTAAATTATCGATAGTCCATATCTCGGAAACTATAAGAGATAATGCAATTTGGCAACCGGCAATGTAATTAGGATGCCGAATATTACTTGGAATGTGAATTGGAACGAAATCGCCAATAGATAAGACCATTTTACAATTTGGGCCCAAGTTAGAAGCAGAGCCTAAGGTGTAAATTATCGAGAGTACATATCTCGGAAACTATAAGAGATAATGCAATTTGGCAACCGGCAATGTAATTAGCATGCCGAATATTACTTGGAATGTGAATTGGAACGAAATCGCCAATAGATAAGACTATTTTACAATTTGGGCCCAAGTTAGAAGCAGAGCCTAAGGTGTAAATTATCGATAGTCCATATCTCGGAAACTATAAGAGATAATGCAATTTGGCAACCGGCAATGTAATTAGCATGCCGAATATTACTTGGAATGTGAATTGGAACGAAATCGCCAATAGATAAGACCATTTTACAATTTGGGCCCAAGTTAGAAGCAGAGCCTAAGGTGTAAATTATCGATAGTCCATATCTCGGAAACTATAAGAGATAATGCAATTTGGCAACCGGCAATGTAATTAGCATGCCGAATATTACTTGGAATGTGAATTGGAACGAAATCGCCAATAGATAAGACCATTTTACAATTTGGGCCCAAGTTAGAAGCAGAGCCTAAGGTGTAAATTATCGAGAGTACATATCTCGGAAACTATAAGAGATAATGCAATTTGGCAACCGGCAATGTAATTAGCATGCCGAATATTACTTGGAATGTGAATTGGAACGAAATCGCCAATAGATAAGACCATTTTACAATTTGGGCCCAAGTTAGAAGCAGAGCCTAAGGTGTAAATTATCGATAGTCCATATCTCGGAAACTATAAGAGATAATGCAATTTGGCAACCGGCAATGTAATTAGCATGCCGAATATTGCTTGGAATGTGAATTGGAACGAAATCGCCAATAGATAAGACCATTTTACAATTTGGGCCCAAGTTAGAAGCAGAGCCTAAGGCGTAAATTATCGATAGTCCATATCTCGGAAACTATAAGAGATAATGCAATTTGGCAACCGGCAATGTAATTAGCATGCCGAATATTACTTGGAATGTGAATTGGAACGAAATCGCCAATAGATAAGACCATTTTACAATTTGGGCCCAAGTTAGAAGCAGAGCCTAAGGTGTAAATTATCGATAGTCCATATCTCGGAAACTATAAGAGATAATGCAATTTGGCAACCGGCAATGTAATTAGCATGCCGAATATTACTTGGAATGTGAATTGGAACGAAATCGCCAATAGATAAGACCATTTTACAATTTGGGCCCAAGTTAGAAGCAGAGCCTAAGGTGTAAATTATCGATAGTCCATATTTCGGAAACTATAAGAGATAATGCAATTTGGCAACCGGCAATGTAATTAGCATGCCGTATATTACTTGGAATGTGAATTGGAACGAAATCGCCAATAGATAAGACCATTTTACAATTTGGGCCCAAGTTAGAAGCAGAGCCTAAGGTGTAAATTATCGATAGTCCATATCTCGGAAACTATAAGAGATAATGCAATTTGGCAACCGGCAATGTAATTAGCATGCCGAATATTGCTTGGAATGTGAATTGGAACGAAATCGCCAATAGATAAGACCATTTTACAATTTGGGCCCAAGTTAGAAGCAGAGCCTAAGGCGTAAATTATCGATAGTCCATATCTCGGAAACTATAAGAGATAATGCAATTTGGCAACCGGCAATGTAATTAGCATGCCGAATATTACTTGGAATGTGAATTGGAACGAAATCGCCAATAGATAAGACCATTTTACAATTTGGGCCCAAGTTAGAAGCAGAGCCTAAGGTGTAAATTATCGATAGTTCATATCTCGGAAACTATAAGAGATAATGCAATTTGGCAACCGGCAATGTAATTAGCATGCCGAATATTACTTGGAATGTGAATTGGAACGAAATCGCCAATAGATAAGACCATTTTACAATTTGGGCCCAAGTTAGAAGCAGAGCCTAAGGTGTAAATTATCGATAGTCCATATCTCGGAAACTATAAGAGATAATGCAATTTGGCAACCGGCAATGTAATTAGCATGCCGTATATTACTTGGAATGTGAATTGGAACGAAATCGCCAATAGATAAGACCATTTTACAATTTGGGCCCAAGTTAGAAGCAGAGCCTAAGGTGTAAATTATCGATAGTCCATATCTCGGAAACTATAAGAGATAATGCAATTTGGCAACCGGCAATGTAATTAGCATGCCGAATATTGCTTGGAATGTGAATTGGAACGAAATCGCCAATAGATAAGACCATTTTACAATTTGGGCCCAAGTTAGAAGCAGAGCCTAAGGCGTAAATTATCGATAGTCCATATCTCGGAAACTATAAGAGATAATGCAATTTGGCAACCGGCAATGTAATTAGCATGCCGAATATTACTTGGAATGTGAATTGGAACGAAATCGCCAATAGATAAGACCATTTTACAATTTGGGCCCAAGTTAGAAGCAGAGCCTAAGGTGTAAATTATCGATAGTCCATATCTCGGAAACTATAAGAGATAATGCAATTTGGCAACCGGCAATGTAATTAGCATGCCGAATATTACTTGGAATGTGAATTGGAACGAAATCGCCAATAGATAAGACCATTTTACAATTTGGGCCCAAGTTAGAAGCAGAGCCTAAGGTGTAAATTATCGATAGTCCATATCTCGGAAACTATAAGAGATAATGCAATTTGGCAACCGGCAATGTAATTAGCATGCCGTATATTACTTGGAATGTGAATTGGAACGAAATCGCCAATAGATAAGACCATTTTACAATTTGGGCCCAAGTTAGAAGCAGAGCCTAAGGTGTAAATTATCGATAGTCCATATCTCGGAAACTATAAGAGATAATGCAATTTGGCAACCGGCAATGTAATTAGCATGCCGAATATTGCTTGGAATGTGAATTGGAACGAAATCGCCAATAGATAAGACCATTTTACAATTTGGGCCCAAGTTAGAAGCAGAGCCTAAGGCGTAAATTATCGATAGTCCATATCTCGGAAACTATAATAGATAATGCAATTTGGCAACCGGCAATGTAATTAGCATGCCGAATATTACTTGGAATGTGTATTGGAACGAAATCGCCAATAGATAAGACCATTTTACAATTTGGGCCCAAGTTAGAAGCAGAGCCTAAGGTGTAAATTATTGATAGTCCATATCTCGGAAACTATAAGAGATAATGCAATTTCGCAACCGGCAATGTAATTAGCATGCCCAATATCACTTGGAATGTGAATTGGGACGAAATCGCCAATAGATAAGACCATTTTACAATTTGGGCCCAAGTTAGAAGCAGAGCCTGAGGTGTAAATTATCGATAGTCCATATCTCGGAAACTATAAGAGATAATGCAATTTGGCAACCGGCAATGTAATTAGCATGCCGAATATTACTTGGAATGTGAATTGGAACGAAATCGCCAATAGATAAGACCATTTTACAATTTGCTCCCAAGTTAGAAGCAGAGCCTAAGATGTAAATTATCGATAGTCCATATCTCGGAAACTATAAGAGATAATGCAATTTGGCAACCGGCAATATAATTAGCATGTCGAATATTACTTGGAATGTGAATTGGAACGAAATCGCCAATAGATAAGACCATTTTACAATTTGGGCCCAAGTTAGAAGCAGAGCCTAAGGTGTAAATTATCGATAGTCCATATCTCGGAAACTATAAGAGATAATTCAATTTGGCAACCGGCAATGTAATTAGCGTGCCGGATATTACTTGGAATGTGAATTGGAACGAAATCGCCAATAGATAAGACCATTTTACAATTTGGGCCCAAGTTAGAAGCAGAGCCTAAGGTGTAAATTATCGATAGTCCATATCTCGGAAACTATAAGAGATAATGCAATTTGGCAACCGGAAATGTAATTAGCATGCCGAATATTACTTGGAATGTGAATTGGAACGAAATCGCCAATAGATAAGACGATTTTACAATTTGGGCCCAAGTTAGAAGCAGAGCCTAAGATGTAAATTATCGATAGTCCATATCTCGGAAACTATAAGAGATAATGCAATTTGGCAACCGGCAATGTAATTAGCATGCCGAATATTACTTGGAATGTGAATTGGAACGAAATCGCCAATAGATAAGACCATTTTACAATTTGGGCCCAAGTTAGAAGCAGAGCCTAAGGTGTAAATTATCGATAGTCCATATCTCGGAAACTATAAGAGATAATGCAATTTGGCAACCGGCAATGTAATTAGCATGCCGAATATTACTTGGAATGTGAATTGGAACGAAATCGCCAATAGGTAAGACCATTTTACAATTTGGGCCCAAGTTAGAAGCAGAGCCTAAGGTGTAAATTATCGATAGTCCATATCTCGGAAACTATAAGAGATAATTCAATTTGGCAACCGGCAATGTAATTAGCATGCCGGATATTACTTGGAATGTGAATTGGAACGAAATCGCCAATAGATAAGACCATTTTACAATTTGGGCCCAAGTTAGAAGCAGAGCCTAAGGTGTAAATTACCGATAGTCCATATCTCGGAAACTATAAGAGTTAATGCAATTTGGCAACCGGCAATGTAATTAGCATGCCGAATATTACTTGGAATGTGAATTGGAACGAAATCGCCAATAGATAAGACGATTTTACAATTTGGGCCCAAGTTAGAAGCAGAGCCTAAGGTGTAAATTATCGATAGTCCATATCTCGGAAACTATAAGAGATAATGCAATTTGGCAACCGGCAATGTAATTAGCATGCCGAATATTACTTGGAATGTGAATTGGAACGAAATCGCCAATAGAGAAGACCATTTTACAATTTGGGCCCAAGTTAGAAGCAGAGCTTAAGGTGTAAATTATCGATAGTCCATATCTCGGAAACTATAAGAGATAATGCAATTTGGCAACCGGCAATGTAATTAGCATGCCGAATATTACTTGGAATGTGAATTGGAACGAAATCGCCAATAGAGAAGACCATTTTACAATTTGGGCCCAAGTTAGAAGCAGAGCCTAAGGTGTAAATTATCGATAGTCCATATCTCGGAAACTATAAGAGATAATGCAATTTGGCAACCGGCAATGTAATTAGCATGCCGAATATTACTTGGAATGTGAATTGGAACGAAATCGCCAATAGATAAGACCATTTTACAATTTGGGCCCAAGTTAGAAGCAGAGCCTAAGGTGTAAATTATCGATAGTCCATATCTCGGAAACTATAAGAGATAATGCAATTTGGCAACCGGCAATGTAATTAGCATGCCGAATATTACTTGGAATGTGAATTGGAACGAAATCGCTAATAGAGAAGACCATTTTACAATTTGGGCCCAAGTTAGAAGCAGAGCCTAAGGTGTAAATTATCGATAGTCCATATCTCGGAAACTATAAGAGATAATGCAATTTGGCAACCGGCAATGTAATTAGCATGCCGAATATTACTTGGAATGTGAATTGGAACGAAAACGCCAATAGATAAGACCATTTTACAATTTGGGCCCAAGTTAGAAGCAGAGCCTAAGGTGTAAATTATCGATAGTCCATATCTCGGAAACTGTAATAGATAATGCAATTTGGCAACCGGCAATGTAATTAGCATGCCGAATATTACTTGGAATGTGAATTGGAACGAAATCGCCAATAGATAAGACCATTTTACAATTTGGGCCCAAGTTAGAAGCAGAGCCTAAGGTGTAAATTATCGATAGTCCATATCTCGGAAACTATAAGAGATAATGCAATTTGGCAACCGGCAATGTAATTAGCATGCCGAATATTACTTGGAATGTGAATTGGAACGAAATCGCCAATAGATAAGACCATTTTACAATTTGGGCCCAAGTTAGAAGCAGAGCCTAAGGTGTAAATTATCGATAGTCCATATCTCGGAAACTATAAGAGATAATGCAATTTGGCAACCGGCAATGTAATTAGCATGCCGAATATTACTTGGAATGTGAATTGGAACGAAATCGCCAATAGATAAGACCATTTTACAATTTGCTCCCAAGTTAGAAGCAGAGCCTAAGATGTAAATTATCGATAGTCCATATCTCGGAAACTATAAGAGATAATGCAATTTGGCAACCGGCAATGTAATTAGCATGCCGAATATTACTTGGAATGTGAATTGGAACGAAATCGCCAATAGATAAGACCATTTTACAATTTGGGCCCAAGTTAGAAGCAGAGCCTAAGGTGTAAATTATCGATAGTCCATATCTCGGAAACTATAAGAGATAATTCAATTTGGCAATCGGCAATGTAATTAGCATGCCGGATATTACTTGGAATGTGAATTGGAACGAAATCGCCAATAGATAAGACCATTTTACAATTTGGGCCCAAGTTAGAAGCAGAGCCTAAGGTGTAAATTATCGATAGTCCATATCTCGGAAACTATAAGAGATCATGCAATTTGGCAACCGGCAATGTAATTAGCATGCCGAATATTACTTGGAATGTGAATTGGAACGAAATCGCCAATAGATAAGACGATTTTACAATTTGGGCCCAAGTTAGAAGCAGAGCCTAAGATGTAAATTATCGATAGTCCATATCTCGGAAACTATAAGAGATAATGCAATTTGGCAACCGGAAATGTAATTAGCATGCCGAATATTACTTGGAATGTGAATTGGAACGAAATCGCCAATAGATAAGACCATTTTACAATTTGGGCCCAAGTTAGAAGCAGAGCCTAAGGTGTAAATTCCATATCTCGGAAACTATAAGAGATAATGCAATTTGGCAACCGGCAATGTAATTAGCATGCCGAATATTACTTGGAATGTGAATTGGAACGAAAACGCCAATAGATAAGACCATTTTACAATTTGGGCCCAAGTTAGAAGCAGAGCCTAAGGTGTAAATTATCGATAGTCCATATCTCGGAAACTGTAATAGATATTGCAATTTGGCAACCGGCAATGTAATTAGCATGCCGAATATTACTTGGAATGTGAATTGGAACGAAATCGCCAATAGAGAAGACCATTTTACAATTTGGGCCCAAGTTAGAAGCAGAGCCTAAGGTGTAAATTATCGATAGTCCATATCTCGGAAACTATAAGAGATAATGCAATTTGGCAACCGGCAATGTAATTAGCATGCCGAATATTACTTGGAATGTGAATTGGAACGAAATCGCCAATAGATAAGACCATTTTACAATTTGGGCCCAAGTTAGAAGCAGAGCCTAAGGTGTAAATTATCGATAGTCCATATCTCGGAAACTATAAGAGATAATGCAATTTGGCAACCGGCAATGTAATTAGCATGCCGAATATTACTTGGAATGTGAATTGGAACGAAATCGCCAATAGATAAGACCATTTTACAATTTGGGCCCAAGTTAGAAGCAGAGCCTAAGGTGTAAATTATTGATAGTCCATATCTCGGAAACTATAAGAGATAATGCTTTTCGCAACTGGCAATGTAATTAGCATGCCGAATATTACTTGGAGTGTGAATTGGAACGAAATCGCCAATAGATAAGACCATTTTACAATTTGGGCCTAAGTTAGAAGCAGAGCCTAAGGTGTAAATTATCGATAGTCCATATCTCGGAAACTATAAGAGATAATGCAATTTGGCAACCGGCAATGTAATTAGCATGCCGAATATTACTTGGAATGTGAATTGGAACGAAATCGCCAATAGATAAGACCATTTTACAATTTGGGCCCAAGTTAGAAGCAGAGCCTAAGGTGTAAATTATCGAGAGTACATATCTCGGAAACTATAAGAGATAATGCAATTTGGCAACCGGCAATGTAATTAGCATGCCGAATATTACTTGGAATGTGAATTGGAACGAAATCGCCAATAGATAAGACCATTTTACAATTTGGGCCCAAGTTAGAAGCAGAGCCTAAGGTGTAAATTATCGATAGTCCATATCTCGGAAACTATAAGAGATAATGCAATTTGGCAACCGGCAATGTAATTAGCATGCCGAATATTACTTGGAATGTGAATTGGAACGAAATCGCCAATAGATAAGACCATTTTACAATTTGGGCCCAAGTTAGAAGCAGAGCCTAAGGTGTAAATTATCGATAGTCCATATCTCGGAAACTATAAGAGATAATGCAATTTGGCAACCGGCAATGTAATTAGCATGCCGAATATTACTTGGAATGTGAATTGGAACGAAATCGCCAATAGATAAGACCATTTTACAATTTGGGCCCAAGTTAGAAGCAGAGCCTAAGGTGTAAATTATCGAGAGTACATATCTCGGAAACTATAAGAGATAATGCAATTTGGCAACCGGCAATGTAATTAGCATGCCGAATATTACTTGGAATGTGAATTGGAACGAAATCGCCAATAGATAATACCATTTTACAATTTGGGCCCAAGTTAGAAGCAGAGCCTAAGGTGTAAATTATCGATAGTCCATATCTCGGAAACTATAAGAGATAATGCAATTTGGCAACCGGCAATGTAATTAGCATGCCGAATATTGCTTGGAATGTGAATTGGAACGAAATCGCCAATAGATAAGACCATTTTACAATTTGGGCCCAAGTTAGAAGCAGAGCCTAAGGCGTAAATTATCGATAGTCCATATCTCGGAAACTATAAGAGATAATGCAATTTGGCAACCGGCAATGTAATTAGCATGCCGAATATTACTTGGAATGTGAATTGGAACGAAATCGCCAATAGATAAGACCATTTTACAATTTGGGCCCAAGTTAGAAGCAGAGCCTAAGGTGTAAATTATCGATAGTCCATATCTCGGAAACTATAAGAGATAATGCAATTTGGCAACCGGCAATGTAATTAGCATGCCGAATATTGCTTGGAATGTGAATTGGAACGAAATCGCCAATAGATAAGACCATTTTACAATTTGGGCCCAAGTTAGAAGCAGAGCCTAAGGCGTAAATTATCGATAGTCCATATCTCGGAAACTATAAGAGATAATGCAATTTGGCAACCGGCAATGTAATTAGCATGCCGAATATTATTTGGAATGTGAATTGGAACGAAATCGCCAATAGATAAGACCATTTTACAATTTGGGCCCAAGTTAGAAGCAGAGCCTAAGGTGTAAATTATCGATAGTCCATATCTCGGAAACTATAAGAGATAATGCAATTTGGCAACCGGCAATGTAATTAGCATGCCGAATATTGCTTGGAATGTGAATTGGAACGAAATCGCCAATAGATAAGACCATTTTACAATTTGGGCCCAAGTTAGAAGCAGAGCCTAAGGCGTAAATTATCGATAGTCCATATCTCGGAAACTATAATAGATAATGCAATTTGGCAACCGGCAATGTAATTAGCATGCCGAATATTACTTGGAATGTGAATTGGAACGAAATCGCCAATAGATAAGACCATTTTACAATTTGGGCCCAAGTTAGAAGCAGAGCCTAAGGTGTAAATTATTGATAGTCCATATCTCGGAAACTATAAGAGATAATGCAATTTCGCAACCGGCAATGTAATTAGCATGCCCAATATCACTTGGAATGTGAATTGGGACGAAATCGCCAATAGATAAGACCATTTTACAATTTGGGCCCAAGTTAGAAGCAGAGCCTGAGGTGTAAATTATCGATAGTCCATATCTCGGAAACTATAAGAGATAATGCAATTTGGCAACCGGCAATGTAATTAGCATGCCGAATATTACTTGGAATGTGAATTGGAACGAAATCGCCAATAGATAAGACCATTTTACAATTTGCTCCCAAGTTAGAAGCAGAGCCTAAGATGTAAATTATCGATAGTCCATATCTCGGAAACTATAAGAGATAATGCAATTTGGCAACCGGCAATATAATTAGCATGTCGAATATTACTTGGAATGTGAATTGGAACGAAATCGCCAATAGATAAGACCATTTTACAATTTGGGCCCAAGTTAGAAGCAGAGCCTAAGGTGTAAATTATCGATAGTCCATATCTCGGAAACTATAAGAGATAATTCAATTTGGCAACCGGCAATGTAATTAGCATGCCGGATATTACTTGGAATGTGAATTGGAACGAAATCGCCAATAGATAAGACCATTTTACAATTTGGGCCCAAGTTAGAAGCAGAGCCTAAGGTGTAAATTATCGATAGTCCATATCTCGGAAACTATAAGAGATAATGCAATTTGGCAACCGGAAATGTAATTAGCATGCCGAATATTACTTGGAATGTGAATTGGAACGAAATCGCCAATAGATAAGACGATTTTACAATTTGGGCCCAAGTTAGAAGCAGAGCCTAAGATGTAAATTATCGATAGTCCATATCTCGGAAACTATAAGAGATAATGCAATTTGGCAACCGGCAATGTAATTAGCATGCCGAATATTACTTGGAATGTGAATTGGAACGAAATCGCCAATAGATAAGACCATTTTACAATTTGGGCCCAAGTTAGAAGCAGAGCCTAAGGTGTAAATTATCGATAGTCCATATCTCGGAAACTATAAGAGATAATGCAATTTGGCAACCGGCAATGTAATTAGCATGCCGAATATTACTTGGAATGTGAATTGGAACGAAATCGCCAATAGGTAAGACCATTTTACAATTTGGGCCCAAGTTAGAAGCAGAGCCTAAGGTGTAAATTATCGATAGTCCATATCTCGGAAACTATAAGAGATAATTCAATTTGGCAACCGGCAATGTAATTAGCATGCCGGATATTACTTGGAATGTGAATTGGAACGAAATCGCCAATAGATAAGACCATTTTACAATTTGGGCCCAAGTTAGAAGCAGAGCCTAAGGTGTAAATTACCGATAGTCCATATCTCGGAAACTATAAGAGTTAATGCAATTTGGCAACCGGCAATGTAATTAGCATGCCGAATATTACTTGGAATGTGAATTGGAACGAAATCGCCAATAGATAAGACGATTTTACAATTTGGGCCCAAGTTAGAAGCAGAGCCTAAGGTGTAAATTATCGATAGTCCATATCTCGGAAACTATAAGAGATAATGCAATTTGGCAACCGGCAATGTAATTAGCATGCCGAATATTACTTGGAATGTGAATTGGAACGAAATCGCCAATAGAGAAGACCATTTTACAATTTGGGCCCAAGTTAGAAGCAGAGCTTAAGGTGTAAATTATCGATAGTCCATATCTCGGAAACTATAAGAGATAATGCAATTTGGCAACCGGCAATGTAATTAGCATGCCGAATATTACTTGGAATGTGAATTGGAACGAAATCGCCAATAGAGAAGACCATTTTACAATTTGGGCCCAAGTTAGAAGCAGAGCCTAAGGTGTAAATTATCGATAGTCCATATCTCGGAAACTATAAGAGATAATGCAATTTGGCAACCGGCAATGTAATTAGCATGCCGAATATTACTTGGAATGTGAATTGGAACGAAATCGCCAATAGATAAGACCATTTTACAATTTGGGCCCAAGTTAGAAGCAGAGCCTAAGGTGTAAATTATCGATAGTCCATATCTCGGAAACTATAAGAGATAATGCAATTTGGCAACCGGCAATGTAATTAGCATGCCGAATATTACTTGGAATGTGAATTGGAACGAAATCGCTAATAGAGAAGACCATTTTACAATTTGGGCCCAAGTTAGAAGCAGAGCCTAAGGTGTAAATTATCGATAGTCCATATCTCGGAAACTATAAGAGATAATGCAATTTGGCAACCGGCAATGTAATTAGCATGCCGAATATTACTTGGAATGTGAATTGGAACGAAATCGCCAATAGATAAGACGATTTTACAATTTGGGCCCAAGTTAGAAGCAGAGCCTAAGGTGTAAATTATCGATAGTCCATATCTCGGAAACTATAAGAGATAATGCAATTTGGCAACCGGCAATGTAATTAGCATGCCGAATATTACTTGGAATGTGAATTGGAACGAAATCGCCAATAGATAAGACCATTTTACAATTTGGGCCCAAGTTAGAAGCAGAGCCTAAGGTGTAAATTATTGATAGTCCATATCTCGGAAACTATAAGAGATAATGCTTTTCGCAACTGGCAATGTAATTAGCATGCCGAATATTACTTGGAGTGTGAATTGGAACGAAATCGCCAATAGATAAGACCATTTTACAATTTGGGCCTAAGTTAGAAGCAGAGCCTAAGGTGTAAATTATCGATAGTCCATATCTCGGAAACTATAAGAGATAATGCAATTTGGCAACCGGCAATGTAATTAGCATGCCGAATATTACTTGGAATGTGAATTGGAACGAAATCGCCAATAGATAAGACCATTTTACAATTTGGGCCCAAGTTAGAAGCAGAGCCTAAGGTGTAAATTATCGAGAGTACATATCTCGGAAACTATAAGAGATAATGCAATTTGGCAACCGGCAATGTAATTAGCATGCCGAATATTACTTGGAATGTGAATTGGAACGAAATCGCCAATAGATAAGACTATTTTACAATTTGGGCCCAAGTTAGAAGCAGAGCCTAAGGTGTAAATTATCGATAGTCCATATCTCGGAAACTATAAGAGATAATGCAATTTGGCAACCGGCAATGTAATTAGCATGCCGAATATTACTTGGAATGTGAATTGGAACGAAATCGCCAATAGATAAGACCATTTTACAATTTGGGCCCAAGTTAGAAGCAGAGCCTAAGGTGTAAATTATCGATAGTCCATATCTCGGAAACTATAAGAGATAATGCAATTTGGCAACCGGCAATGTAATTAGCATGCCGAATATTACTTGGAATGTGAATTGGAACGAAATCGCCAATAGATAAGACCATTTTACAATTTGGGCCCAAGTTAGAAGCAGAGCCTAAGGTGTAAATTATCGAGAGTACATATCTCGGAAACTATAACAGATAATGCAATTTGGCAACCGGCAATGTAATTAGCATGCCGAATATTACTTGGAATGTGAATTGGAACGAAATCGCCAATAGATAAGACCATTTTACAATTTGGGCCCAAGTTAGAAGCAGAGCCTAAGGTGTAAATTATCGATAGTCCATATCTCGGAAACTATAAGAGATAATGCAATTTGGCAACCGGCAATGTAATTAGCATGCCGAATATTGCTTGGAATGTGAATTGGAACGAAATCGCCAATAGATAAGACCATTTTACAATTTGGGCCCAAGTTAGAAGCAGAGCCTAAGGCGTAAATTATCGATAGTCCATATCTCGGAAACTATAAGAGATAATGCAATTTGGCAACCGGCAATGTAATTAGCATGCCGAATATTACTTGGAATGTGAATTGGAACGAAATCGCCAATAGATAAGACCATTTTACAATTTGGGCCCAAGTTAGAAGCAGAGCCTAAGGTGTAAATTATCGATAGTCCATATCTCGGAAACTATAAGAGATAATGCAATTTGGCAACCGGCAATGTAATTAGCATGCCGAATATTACTTGGAATGTGAATTGGAACGAAATCGCCAATAGATAAGACCATTTTACAATTTGGGCCCAAGTTAGAAGCAGAGCCTAAGGTGTAAATTATCGATAGTCCATATTTCGGAAACTATAAGAGATAATGCAATTTGGCAACCGGCAATGTAATTAGCATGCCGTATATTACTTGGAATGTGAATTGGAACGAAATCGCCAATAGATAAGACCATTTTACAATTTGGGCCCAAGTTAGAAGCAGAGCCTAAGGTGTAAATTATCGATAGTCCATATCTCGGAAACTATAAGAGATAATGCAATTTGGCAACCGGCAATGTAATTAGCATGCCGAATATTGCTTGGAATGTGAATTGGAACGAAATCGCCAATAGATAAGACCATTTTACAATTTGGGCCCAAGTTAGAAGCAGAGCCTAAGGCGTAAATTATCGATAGTCCATATCTCGGAAACTATAAGAGATAATGCAATTTGGCAACCGGCAATGTAATTAGCATGCCGAATATTACTTGGAATGTGAATTGGAACGAAATCGCCAATAGATAAGACCATTTTACAATTTGGGCCCAAGTTAGAAGCAGAGCCTAAGGTGTAAATTATCGATAGTTCATATCTCGGAAACTATAAGAGATAATGCAATTTGGCAACCGGCAATGTAATTAGCATGCCGAATATTACTTGGAATGTGAATTGGAACGAAATCGCCAATAGATAAGACCATTTTACAATTTGGGCCCAAGTTAGAAGCAGAGCCTAAGGTGTAAATTATCGATAGTCCATATCTCGGAAACTATAAGAGATAATGCAATTTGGCAACCGGCAATGTAATTAGCATGCCGTATATTACTTGGAATGTGAATTGGAACGAAATCGCCAATAGATAAGACCATTTTACAATTTGGGCCCAAGTTAGAAGCAGAGCCTAAGGTGTAAATTATCGATAGTCCATATCTCGGAAACTATAAGAGATAATGCAATTTGGCAACCGGCAATGTAATTAGCATGCCGAATATTGCTTGGAATGTGAATTGGAACGAAATCGCCAATAGATAAGACCATTTTACAATTTGGGCCCAAGTTAGAAGCAGAGCCTAAGGCGTAAATTATCGATAGTCCATATCTCGGAAACTATAAGAGATAATGCAATTTGGCAACCGGCAATGTAATTAGCATGCCGAATATTACTTGGAATGTGAATTGGAACGAAATCGCCAATAGATAAGACCATTTTACAATTTGGGCCCAAGTTAGAAGCAGAGCCTAAGGTGTAAATTATCGATAGTCCATATCTCGGAAACTATAAGAGATAATGCAATTTAGCAACCGGCAATGTAATTAGCATGCCGAATATTACTTGGAATGTGAATTGGAACGAAATCGCCAATAGATAAGACCATTTTACAATTTGGGCCCAAGTTAGAAGCAGAGCCTAAGGTGTAAATTATCGATAGTCCATATCTCGGAAACTATAAGAGATAATGCAATTTGGCAACCGGCAATGTAATTAGCATGCCGTATATTACTTGGAATGTGAATTGGAACGAAATCGCCAATAGATAAGACCATTTTACAATTTGGGCCCAAGTTAGAAGCAGAGCCTAAGGTGTAAATTATCGATAGTCCATATCTCGGAAACTATAAGAGATAATGCAATTTGGCAACCGGCAATGTAATTAGCATGCCGAATATTGCTTGGAATGTGAATTGGAACGAAATCGCCAATAGATAAGACCATTTTACAATTTGGGCCCAAGTTAGAAGCAGAGCCTAAGGCGTAAATTATCGATAGTCCATATCTCGGAAACTATAATAGATAATGCAATTTGGCAACCGGCAATGTAATTAGCATGCCGAATATTACTTGGAATGTGAATTGGAACGAAATCGCCAATAGATAAGACCATTTTACAATTTGGGCCCAAGTTAGAAGCAGAGCCTAAGGTGTAAATTATTGATAGTCCATATCTCGGAAACTATAAGAGATAATGCAATTTCGCAACCGGCAATGTAATTAGCATGCCCAATATCACTTGGAATGTGAATTGGGACGAAATCGCCAATAGATAAGACCATTTTACAATTTGGGCCCAAGTTAGAAGCAGAGCCTGAGGTGTAAATTATCGATAGTCCATATCTCGGAAACTATAAGAGATAATGCAATTTGGCAACCGGCAATGTAATTAGCATGCCGAATATTACTTGGAATGTGAATTGGAACGAAATCGCCAATAGATAAGACCATTTTACAATTTGCTCCCAAGTTAGAAGCAGAGCCTAAGATGTAAATTATCGATAGTCCATATCTCGGAAACTATAAGAGATAATGCAATTTGGCAACCGGCAATATAATTAGCATGTCGAATATTACTTGGAATGTGAATTGGAACGAAATCGCCAATAGATAAGACCATTTTACAATTTGGGCCCAAGTTAGAAGCAGAGCCTAAGGTGTAAATTATCGATAGTCCATATCTCGGAAACTATAAGAGATAATTCAATTTGGCAACCGGCAATGTAATTAGCATGCCGGATATTACTTGGAATGTGAATTGGAACGAAATCGCCAATAGATAAGACCATTTTACAATTTGGGCCCAAGTTAGAAGCAGAGCCTAAGGTGTAAATTATCGATAGTCCATATCTCGGAAACTATAAGAGATAATGCAATTTGGCAACCGGAAATGTAATTAGCATGCCGAATATTACTTGGAATGTGAATTGGAACGAAATCGCCAATAGATAAGACGATTTTACAATTTGGGCCCAAGTTAGAAGCAGAGCCTAAGATGTAAATTATCGATAGTCCATATCTCGGAAACTATAAGAGATAATGCAATTTGGCAACCGGCAATGTAATTAGCATGCCGAATATTACTTGGAATGTGAATTGGAACGAAATCGCCAATAGATAAGACCATTTTACAATTTGGGCCCAAGTTAGAAGCAGAGCCTAAGGTGTAAATTATCGATAGTCCATATCTCGGAAACTATAAGAGATAATGCAATTTGGCAACCGGCAATGTAATTAGCATGCCGAATATTACTTGGAATGTGAATTGGAACGAAATCGCCAATAGGTAAGACCATTTTACAATTTGGGCCCAAGTTAGAAGCAGAGCCTAAGGTGTAAATTATCGATAGTCCATATCTCGGAAACTATAAGAGATAATTCAATTTGGCAACCGGCAATGTAATTAGCATGCCGGATATTACTTGGAATGTGAATTGGAACGAAATCGCCAATAGATAAGACCATTTTACAATTTGGGCCCAAGTTAGAAGCAGAGCCTAAGGTGTAAATTACCGATAGTCCATATCTCGGAAACTATAAGAGTTAATGCAATTTGGCAACCGGCAATGTAATTAGCATGCCGAATATTACTTGGAATGTGAATTGGAACGAAATCGCCAATAGATAAGACGATTTTACAATTTGGGCCCAAGTTAGAAGCAGAGCCTAAGGTGTAAATTATCGATAGTCCATATCTCGGAAACTATAAGAGATAATGCAATTTGGCAACCGGCAATGTAATTAGCATGCCGAATATTACTTGGAATGTGAATTGGAACGAAATCGCCAATAGAGAAGACCATTTTACAATTTGGGCCCAAGTTAGAAGCAGAGCTTAAGGTGTAAATTATCGATAGTCCATATCTCGGAAACTATAAGAGATAATGCAATTTGGCAACCGGCAATGTAATTAGCATGCCGAATATTACTTGGAATGTGAATTGGAACGAAATCGCCAATAGAGAAGACCATTTTACAATTTGGGCCCAAGTTAGAAGCAGAGCCTAAGGTGTAAATTATCGATAGTCCATATCTCGGAAACTATAAGAGATAATGCAATTTGGCAACCGGCAATGTAATTAGCATGCCGAATATTACTTGGAATGTGAATTGGAACGAAATCGCCAATAGATAAGACCATTTTACAATTTGGGCCCAAGTTAGAAGCAGAGCCTAAGGTGTAAATTATCGATAGTCCATATCTCGGAAACTATAAGAGATAATGCAATTTGGCAACCGGCAATGTAATTAGCATGCCGAATATTACTTGGAATGTGAATTGGAACGAAATCGCTAATAGAGAAGACCATTTTACAATTTGGGCCCAAGTTAGAAGCAGAGCCTAAGGTGTAAATTATCGATAGTCCATATCTCGGAAACTATAAGAGATAATGCAATTTGGCAACCGGCAATGTAATTAGCATGCCGAATATTACTTGGAATGTGAATTGGAACGAAAACGCCAATAGATAAGACCATTTTACAATTTGGGCCCAAGTTAGAAGCAGAGCCTAAGGTGTAAATTATCGATAGTCCATATCTCGGAAACTGTAATAGATAATGCAATTTGGCAACCGGCAATGTAATTAGCATGCCGAATATTACTTGGAATGTGAATTGGAACGAAATCGCCAATAGATAAGACCATTTTACAATTTGGGCCCAAGTTAGAAGCAGAGCCTAAGGTGTAAATTATCGATAGTCCATATCTCGGAAACTATAAGAGATAATGCAATTTGGCAACCGGCAATGTAATTAGCATGCCGAATATTACTTGGAATGTGAATTGGAACGAAATCGCCAATAGATAAGACCATTTTACAATTTGGGCCCAAGTTAGAAGCAGAGCCTAAGGTGTAAATTATCGATAGTCCATATCTCGGAAACTATAAGAGATAATGCAATTTGGCAACCGGCAATGTAATTAGCATGCCGAATATTACTTGGAATGTGAATTGGAACGAAATCGCCAATAGATAAGACCATTTTACAATTTGCTCCCAAGTTAGAAGCAGAGCCTAAGATGTAAATTATCGATAGTCCATATCTCGGAAACTATAAGAGATAATGCAATTTGGCAACCGGCAATGTAATTAGCATGCCGAATATTACTTGGAATGTGAATTGGAACGAAATCGCCAATAGATAAGACCATTTTACAATTTGGGCCCAAGTTAGAAGCAGAGCCTAAGGTGTAAATTATCGATAGTCCATATCTCGGAAACTATAAGAGATAATTCAATTTGGCAATCGGCAATGTAATTAGCATGCCGGATATTACTTGGAATGTGAATTGGAACGAAATCGCCAATAGATAAGACCATTTTACAATTTGGGCCCAAGTTAGAAGCAGAGCCTAAGGTGTAAATTATCGATAGTCCATATCTCGGAAACTATAAGAGATCATGCAATTTGGCAACCGGCAATGTAATTAGCATGCCGAATATTACTTGGAATGTGAATTGGAACGAAATCGCCAATAGATAAGACGATTTTACAATTTGGGCCCAAGTTAGAAGCAGAGCCTAAGATGTAAATTATCGATAGTCCATATCTCGGAAACTATAAGAGATAATGCAATTTGGCAACCGGAAATGTAATTAGCATGCCGAATATTACTTGGAATGTGAATTGGAACGAAATCGCCAATAGATAAGACCATTTTACAATTTGGGCCCAAGTTAGAAGCAGAGCCTAAGGTGTAAATTCCATATCTCGGAAACTATAAGAGATAATGCAATTTGGCAACCGGCAATGTAATTAGCATGCCGAATATTACTTGGAATGTGAATTGGAACGAAAACGCCAATAGATAAGACCATTTTACAATTTGGGCCCAAGTTAGAAGCAGAGCCTAAGGTGTAAATTATCGATAGTCCATATCTCGGAAACTGTAATAGATATTGCAATTTGGCAACCGGCAATGTAATTAGCATGCCGAATATTACTTGGAATGTGAATTGGAACGAAATCGCCAATAGAGAAGACCATTTTACAATTTGGGCCCAAGTTAGAAGCAGAGCCTAAGGTGTAAATTATCGATAGTCCATATCTCGGAAACTATAAGAGATAATGCAATTTGGCAACCGGCAATGTAATTAGCATGCCGAATATTACTTGGAATGTGAATTGGAACGAAATCGACAATAGATAAGACCATTTTACAATTTGGGCCCAAGTTAGAAGCAGAGCCTAAGGTGTAAATTATTGATAGTCCATATCTCGGAAACTATAAGAGATAATGCTTTTCGCAACTGGCAATGTAATTAGCATGCCGAATATTACTTGGAGTGTGAATTGGAACGAAATCGCCAATAGATAAGACCATTTTACAATTTGGGCCTAAGTTAGAAGCAGAGCCTAAGGTGTAAATTATCGATAGTCCATATCTCGGAAACTATAAGAGATAATGCAATTTGGCAACCGGCAATGTAATTAGCATGCCGAATATTACTTGGAATGTGAATTGGAACGAAATCGCCAATAGATAAGACCATTTTACAATTTGGGCCCAAGTTAGAAGCAGAGCCTAAGGTGTAAATTATCGAGAGTACATATCTCGGAAACTATAAGAGATAATGCAATTTGGCAACCGGCAATGTAATTAGCATGCCGAATATTACTTGGAATGTGAATTGGAACGAAATCGCCAATAGATAAGACTATTTTACAATTTGGGCCCAAGTTAGAAGCAGAGCCTAAGGTGTAAATTATCGATAGTCCATATCTCGGAAACTATAAGAGATAATGCAATTTGGCAACCGGCAATGTAATTAGCATGCCGAATATTACTTGGAATGTGAATTGGAACGAAATCGCCAATAGATAAGACCATTTTACAATTTGGGCCCAAGTTAGAAGCAGAGCCTAAGGTGTAAATTATCGATAGTCCATATCTCGGAAACTATAAGAGATAATGCAATTTGGCAACCGGCAATGTAATTAGCATGCCGAATATTACTTGGAATGTGAATTGGAACGAAATCGCCAATAGATAAGACCATTTTACAATTTGGGCCCAAGTTAGAAGCAGAGCCTAAGGTGTAAATTATCGAGAGTACATATCTCGGAAACTATAAGAGATAATGCAATTTGGCAACCGGCAATGTAATTAGCATGCCGAATATTACTTGGAATGTGAATTGGAACGAAATCGCCAATAGATAAGACCATTTTACAATTTGGGCCCAAGTTAGAAGCAGAGCCTAAGGTGTAAATTATCGATAGTCCATATCTCGGAAACTATAAGAGATAATGCAATTTGGCAACCGGCAATGTAATTAGCATGCCGAATATTGCTTGGAATGTGAATTGGAACGAAATCGCCAATAGATAAGACCATTTTACAATTTGGGCCCAAGTTAGAAGCAGAGCCTAAGGCGTAAATTATCGATAGTCCATATCTCGGAAACTATAAGAGATAATGCAATTTGGCAACCGGCAATGTAATTAGCATGCCGAATATTACTTGGAATGTGAATTGGAACGAAATCGCCAATAGATAAGACCATTTTACAATTTGGGCCCAAGTTAGAAGCAGAGCCTAAGGTGTAAATTATCGATAGTCCATATCTCGGAAACTATAAGAGATAATGCAATTTGGCAACCGGCAATGTAATTAGCATGCCGAATATTACTTGGAATGTGAATTGGAACGAAATCGCCAATAGATAAGACCATTTTACAATTTGGGCCCAAGTTAGAAGCAGAGCCTAAGGTGTAAATTATCGATAGTCCATATTTCGGAAACTATAAGAGATAATGCAATTTGGCAACCGGCAATGTAATTAGCATGCCGTATATTACTTGGAATGTGAATTGGAACGAAATCGCCAATAGATAAGACCATTTTACAATTTGGGCCCAAGTTAGAAGCAGAGCCTAAGGTGTAAATTATCGATAGTCCATATCTCGGAAACTATAAGAGATAATGCAATTTGGCAACCGGCAATGTAATTAGCATGCCGAATATTGCTTGGAATGTGAATTGGAACGAAATCGCCAATAGATAAGACCATTTTACAATTTGGGCCCAAGTTAGAAGCAGAGCCTAAGGCGTAAATTATCGATAGTCCATATCTCGGAAACTATAAGAGATAATGCAATTTGGCAACCGGCAATGTAATTAGCATGCCGAATATTACTTGGAATGTGAATTGGAACGAAATCGCCAATAGATAAGACCATTTTACAATTTGGGCCCAAGTTAGAAGCAGAGCCTAAGGTGTAAATTATCGATAGTTCATATCTCGGAAACTATAAGAGATAATGCAATTTGGCAACCGGCAATGTAATTAGCATGCCGAATATTACTTGGAATGTGAATTGGAACGAAATCGCCAATAGATAAGACCATTTTACAATTTGGGCCCAAGTTAGAAGCAGAGCCTAAGGTGTAAATTATCGATAGTCCATATCTCGGAAACTATAAGAGATAATGCAATTTGGCAACCGGCAATGTAATTAGCATGCCGTATATTACTTGGAATGTGAATTGGAACGAAATCGCCAATAGATAAGACCATTTTACAATTTGGGCCCAAGTTAGAAGCAGAGCCTAAGGTGTAAATTATCGATAGTCCATATCTCGGAAACTATAAGAGATAATGCAATTTGGCAACCGGCAATGTAATTAGCATGCCGAATATTGCTTGGAATGTGAATTGGAACGAAATCGCCAATAGATAAGACCATTTTACAATTTGGGCCCAAGTTAGAAGCAGAGCCTAAGGCGTAAATTATCGATAGTCCATATCTCGGAAACTATAAGAGATAATGCAATTTGGCAACCGGCAATGTAATTAGCATGCCGAATATTACTTGGAATGTGAATTGGAACGAAATCGCCAATAGATAAGACCATTTTACAATTTGGGCCCAAGTTAGAAGCAGAGCCTAAGGTGTAAATTATCGATAGTCCATATCTCGGAAACTATAAGAGATAATGCAATTTAGCAACCGGCAATGTAATTAGCATGCCGAATATTACTTGGAATGTGAATTGGAACGAAATCGCCAATAGATAAGACCATTTTACAATTTGGGCCCAAGTTAGAAGCAGAGCCTAAGGTGTAAATTATCGATAGTCCATATCTCGGAAACTATAAGAGATAATGCAATTTGGCAACCGGCAATGTAATTAGCATGCCGTATATTACTTGGAATGTGAATTGGAACGAAATCGCCAATAGATAAGACCATTTTACAATTTGGGCCCAAGTTAGAAGCAGAGCCTAAGGTGTAAATTATCGATAGTCCATATCTCGGAAACTATAAGAGATAATGCAATTTGGCAACCGGCAATGTAATTAGCATGCCGAATATTGCTTGGAATGTGAATTGGAACGAAATCGCCAATAGATAAGACCATTTTACAATTTGGGCCCAAGTTAGAAGCAGAGCCTAAGGCGTAAATTATCGATAGTCCATATCTCGGAAACTATAATAGATAATGCAATTTGGCAACCGGCAATGTAATTAGCATGCCGAATATTACTTGGAATGTGAATTGGAACGAAATCGCCAATAGATAAGACCATTTTACAATTTGGGCCCAAGTTAGAAGCAGAGCCTAAGGTGTAAATTATTGATAGTCCATATCTCGGAAACTATAAGAGATAATGCAATTTCGCAACCGGCAATGTAATTAGCATGCCCAATATCACTTGGAATGTGAATTGGGACGAAATCGCCAATAGATAAGACCATTTTACAATTTGGGCCCAAGTTAGAAGCAGAGCCTGAGGTGTAAATTATCGATAGTCCATATCTCGGAAACTATAAGAGATAATGCAATTTGGCAACCGGCAATGTAATTAGCATGCCGAATATTACTTGGAATGTGAATTGGAACGAAATCGCCAATAGATAAGACCATTTTACAATTTGCTCCCAAGTTAGAAGCAGAGCCTAAGATGTAAATTATCGATAGTCCATATCTCGGAAACTATAAGAGATAATGCAATTTGGCAACCGGCAATATAATTAGCATGTCGAATATTACTTGGAATGTGAATTGGAACGAAATCGCCAATAGATAAGACCATTTTACAATTTGGGCCCAAGTTAGAAGCAGAGCCTAAGGTGTAAATTATCGATAGTCCATATCTCGGAAACTATAAGAGATAATTCAATTTGGCAACCGGCAATGTAATTAGCATGCCGGATATTACTTGGAATGTGAATTGGAACGAAATCGCCAATAGATAAGACCATTTTACAATTTGGGCCCAAGTTAGAAGCAGAGCCTAAGGTGTAAATTATCGATAGTCCATATCTCGGAAACTATAAGAGATAATGCAATTTGGCAACCGGAAATGTAATTAGCATGCCGAATATTACTTGGAATGTGAATTGGAACGAAATCGCCAATAGATAAGACGATTTTACAATTTGGGCCCAAGTTAGAAGCAGAGCCTAAGATGTAAATTATCGATAGTCCATATCTCGGAAACTATAAGAGATAATGCAATTTGGCAACCGGCAATGTAATTAGCATGCCGAATATTACTTGGAATGTGAATTGGAACGAAATCGCCAATAGATAAGACCATTTTACAATTTGGGCCCAAGTTAGAAGCAGAGCCTAAGGTGTAAATTATCGATAGTCCATATCTCGGAAACTATAAGAGATAATGCAATTTGGCAACCGGCAATGTAATTAGCATGCCGAATATTACTTGGAATGTGAATTGGAACGAAATCGCCAATAGGTAAGACCATTTTACAATTTGGGCCCAAGTTAGAAGCAGAGCCTAAGGTGTAAATTATCGATAGTCCATATCTCGGAAACTATAAGAGATAATTCAATTTGGCAACCGGCAATGTAATTAGCATGCCGGATATTACTTGGAATGTGAATTGGAACGAAATCGCCAATAGATAAGACCATTTTACAATTTGGGCCCAAGTTAGAAGCAGAGCCTAAGGTGTAAATTACCGATAGTCCATATCTCGGAAACTATAAGAGTTAATGCAATTTGGCAACCGGCAATGTAATTAGCATGCCGAATATTACTTGGAATGTGAATTGGAACGAAATCGCCAATAGATAAGACGATTTTACAATTTGGGCCCAAGTTAGAAGCAGAGCCTAAGGTGTAAATTATCGATAGTCCATATCTCGGAAACTATAAGAGATAATGCAATTTGGCAACCGGCAATGTAATTAGCATGCCGAATATTACTTGGAATGTGAATTGGAACGAAATCGCCAATAGAGAAGACCATTTTACAATTTGGGCCCAAGTTAGAAGCAGAGCTTAAGGTGTAAATTATCGATAGTCCATATCTCGGAAACTATAAGAGATAATGCAATTTGGCAACCGGCAATGTAATTAGCATGCCGAATATTACTTGGAATGTGAATTGGAACGAAATCGCCAATAGAGAAGACCATTTTACAATTTGGGCCCAAGTTAGAAGCAGAGCCTAAGGTGTAAATTATCGATAGTCCATATCTCGGAAACTATAAGAGATAATGCAATTTGGCAACCGGCAATGTAATTAGCATGCCGAATATTACTTGGAATGTGAATTGGAACGAAATCGCCAATAGATAAGACCATTTTACAATTTGGGCCCAAGTTAGAAGCAGAGCCTAAGGTGTAAATTATCGATAGTCCATATCTCGGAAACTATAAGAGATAATGCAATTTGGCAACCGGCAATGTAATTAGCATGCCGAATATTACTTGGAATGTGAATTGGAACGAAATCGCTAATAGAGAAGACCATTTTACAATTTGGGCCCAAGTTAGAAGCAGAGCCTAAGGTGTAAATTATCGATAGTCCATATCTCGGAAACTATAAGAGATAATGCAATTTGGCAACCGGCAATGTAATTAGCATGCCGAATATTACTTGGAATGTGAATTGGAACGAAAACGCCAATAGATAAGACCATTTTACAATTTGGGCCCAAGTTAGAAGCAGAGCCTAAGGTGTAAATTATCGATAGTCCATATCTCGGAAACTGTAATAGATAATGCAATTTGGCAACCGGCAATGTAATTAGCATGCCGAATATTACTTGGAATGTGAATTGGAACGAAATCGCCAATAGATAAGACCATTTTACAATTTGGGCCCAAGTTAGAAGCAGAGCCTAAGGTGTAAATTATCGATAGTCCATATCTCGGAAACTATAAGAGATAATGCAATTTGGCAACCGGCAATGTAATTAGCATGCCGAATATTACTTGGAATGTGAATTGGAACGAAATCGCCAATAGATAAGACCATTTTACAATTTGGGCCCAAGTTAGAAGCAGAGCCTAAGGTGTAAATTATCGATAGTCCATATCTCGGAAACTATAAGAGATAATGCAATTTGGCAACCGGCAATGTAATTAGCATGCCGAATATTACTTGGAATGTGAATTGGAACGAAATCGCCAATAGATAAGACCATTTTACAATTTGCTCCCAAGTTAGAAGCAGAGCCTAAGATGTAAATTATCGATAGTCCATATCTCGGAAACTATAAGAGATAATGCAATTTGGCAACCGGCAATGTAATTAGCATGCCGAATATTACTTGGAATGTGAATTGGAACGAAATCGCCAATAGATAAGACCATTTTACAATTTGGGCCCAAGTTAGAAGCAGAGCCTAAGGTGTAAATTATCGATAGTCCATATCTCGGAAACTATAAGAGATAATTCAATTTGGCAATCGGCAATGTAATTAGCATGCCGGATATTACTTGGAATGTGAATTGGAACGAAATCGCCAATAGATAAGACCATTTTACAATTTGGGCCCAAGTTAGAAGCAGAGCCTAAGGTGTAAATTATCGATAGTCCATATCTCGGAAACTATAAGAGATCATGCAATTTGGCAACCGGCAATGTAATTAGCATGCCGAATATTACTTGGAATGTGAATTGGAACGAAATCGCCAATAGATAAGACGATTTTACAATTTGGGCCCAAGTTAGAAGCAGAGCCTAAGATGTAAATTATCGATAGTCCATATCTCGGAAACTATAAGAGATAATGCAATTTGGCAACCGGAAATGTAATTAGCATGCCGAATATTACTTGGAATGTGAATTGGAACGAAATCGCCAATAGATAAGACCATTTTACAATTTGGGCCCAAGTTAGAAGCAGAGCCTAAGGTGTAAATTCCATATCTCGGAAACTATAAGAGATAATGCAATTTGGCAACCGGCAATGTAATTAGCATGCCGAATATTACTTGGAATGTGAATTGGAACGAAAACGCCAATAGATAAGACCATTTTACAATTTGGGCCCAAGTTAGAAGCAGAGCCTAAGGTGTAAATTATCGATAGTCCATATCTCGGAAACTGTAATAGATATTGCAATTTGGCAACCGGCAATGTAATTAGCATGCCGAATATTACTTGGAATGTGAATTGGAACGAAATCGCCAATAGAGAAGACCATTTTACAATTTGGGCCCAAGTTAGAAGCAGAGCCTAAGGTGTAAATTATCGATAGTCCATATCTCGGAAACTATAAGAGATAATGCAATTTGGCAACCGGCAATGTAATTAGCATGCCGAATATTACTTGGAATGTGAATTGGAACGAAATCGCCAATAGATAAGACCATTTTACAATTTGGGCCCAAGTTAGAAGCAGAGCCTAAGGTGTAAATTATCGATAGTCCATATCTCGGAAACTATAAGAGATAATGCAATTTGGCAACCGGCAATGTAATTAGCATGCCGAATATTACTTGGAATGTGAATTGGAACGAAATCGCCAATAGATAAGACCATTTTACAATTTGGGCCCAAGTTAGAAGCAGAGCCTAAGGTGTAAATTATTGATAGTCCATATCTCGGAAACTATAAGAGATAATGCTTTTCGCAACTGGCAATGTAATTAGCATGCCGAATATTACTTGGAGTGTGAATTGGAACGAAATCGCCAATAGATAAGACCATTTTACAATTTGGGCCTAAGTTAGAAGCAGAGCCTAAGGTGTAAATTATCGATAGTCCATATCTCGGAAACTATAAGAGATAATGCAATTTGGCAACCGGCAATGTAATTAGCATGCCGAATATTACTTGGAATGTGAATTGGAACGAAATCGCCAATAGATAAGACCATTTTACAATTTGGGCCCAAGTTAGAAGCAGAGCCTAAGGTGTAAATTATCGAGAGTACATATCTCGGAAACTATAAGAGATAATGCAATTTGGCAACCGGCAATGTGATTAGCATGCCGAATATTACTTGGAATGTGAATTGGAACGAAATCGCCAATAGATAAGACCATTTTACAATTTGGGCCCAAGTTAGAAGCAGAGCCTAAGGTGTAAATTATCGATAGTCCATATCTCGGAAACTATAAGAGATAATGCAATTTGGCAACCGGCAATGTAATTAGCATGCCGAATATTACTTGGAATGTGAATTGGAACGAAATCGCCAATAGATAAGACCATTTTACAATTTGGGCCCAAGTTAGAAGCAGAGCCTAAGGTGTAAATTATCGATAGTCCATATCTCGGAAACTATAAGAGATAATGCAATTTGGCAACCGGCAATGTAATTAGCATGCCGAATATTACTTGGAATGTGAATTGGAACGAAATCGCCAATAGATAAGACCATTTTACAATTTGGGCCCAAGTTAGAAGCAGAGCCTAAGGTGTAAATTATCGAGAGTACATATCTCGGAAACTATAAGAGATAATGCAATTTGGCAACCGGCAATGTAATTAGCATGCCGAATATTACTTGGAATGTGAATTGGAACGAAATCGCCAATAGATAATACCATTTTACAATTTGGGCCCAAGTTAGAAGCAGAGCCTAAGGTGTAAATTATCGATAGTCCATATCTCGGAAACTATAAGAGATAATGCAATTTGGCAACCGGCAATGTAATTAGCATGCCGAATATTGCTTGGAATGTGAATTGGAACGAAATCGCCAATAGATAAGACCATTTTACAATTTGGGCCCAAGTTAGAAGCAGAGCCTAAGGCGTAAATTATCGATAGTCCATATCTCGGAAACTATAAGAGATAATGCAATTTGGCAACCGGCAATGTAATTAGCATGCCGAATATTACTTGGAATGTGAATTGGAACGAAATCGCCAATAGATAAGACCATTTTACAATTTGGGCCCAAGTTAGAAGCAGAGCCTAAGGTGTAAATTATCGATAGTCCATATCTCGGAAACTATAAGAGATAATGCAATTTGGCAACCGGCAATGTAATTAGCATGCCGAATATTGCTTGGAATGTGAATTGGAACGAAATCGCCAATAGATAAGACCATTTTACAATTTGGGCCCAAGTTAGAAGCAGAGCCTAAGGCGTAAATTATCGATAGTCCATATCTCGGAAACTATAAGAGATAATGCAATTTGGCAACCGGCAATGTAATTAGCATGCCGAATATTACTTGGAATGTGAATTGGAACGAAATCGCCAATAGATAAGACCATTTTACAATTTGGGCCCAAGTTAGAAGCAGAGCCTAAGGTGTAAATTATCGATAGTCCATATCTCGGAAACTATAAGAGATAATGCAATTTGGCAACCGGCAATGTAATTAGCATGCCGAATATTACTTGGAATGTGAATTGGAACGAAATCGCCAATAGATAAGACCATTTTACAATTTGGGCCCAAGTTAGAAGCAGAGCCTAAGGTGTAAATTATCGATAGTCCATATCTCGGAAACTATAAGAGATAATGCAATTTGGCAACCGGCAATGTAATTAGCATGCCGTATATTACTTGGAATGTGAATTGGAACGAAATCGCCAATAGATAAGACCATTTTACAATTTGGGCCCAAGTTAGAAGCAGAGCCTAAGGTGTAAATTATCGATAGTCCATATCTCGGAAACTATAAGAGATAATGCAATTTGGCAACCGGCAATGTAATTAGCATGCCGAATATTGCTTGGAATGTGAATTGGAACGAAATCGCCAATAGATAAGACCATTTTACAATTTGGGCCCAAGTTAGAAGCAGAGCCTAAGGCGTAAATTATCGATAGTCCATATCTCGGAAACTATAATAGATAATGCAATTTGGCAACCGGCAATGTAATTAGCATGCCGAATATTACTTGGAATGTGAATTGGAACGAAATCGCCAATAGATAAGACCATTTTACAATTTGGGCCCAAGTTAGAAGCAGAGCCTAAGGTGTAAATTATTGATAGTCCATATCTCGGAAACTATAAGAGATAATGCAATTTCGCAACCGGCAATGTAATTAGCATGCCCAATATCACTTGGAATGTGAATTGGGACGAAATCGCCAATAGATAAGACCATTTTACAATTTGGGCCCAAGTTAGAAGCAGAGCCTGAGGTGTAAATTATCGATAGTCCATATCTCGGAAACTATAAGAGATAATGCAATTTGGCAACCGGCAATGTAATTAGCATGCCGAATATTACTTGGAATGTGAATTGGAACGAAATCGCCAATAGATAAGACCATTTTACAATTTGCTCCCAAGTTAGAAGCAGAGCCTAAGATGTAAATTATCGATAGTCCATATCTCGGAAACTATAAGAGATAATGCAATTTGGCAACCGGCAATATAATTAGCATGTCGAATATTACTTGGAATGTGAATTGGAACGAAATCGCCAATAGATAAGACCATTTTACAATTTGGGCCCAAGTTAGAAGCAGAGCCTAAGGTGTAAATTATCGATAGTCCATATCTCGGAAACTATAAGAGATAATTCAATTTGGCAACCGGCAATGTAATTAGCATGCCGGATATTACTTGGAATGTGAATTGGAACGAAATCGCCAATAGATAAGACCATTTTACAATTTGGGCCCAAGTTAGAAGCAGAGCCTAAGGTGTAAATTATCGATAGTCCATATCTCGGAAACTATAAGAGATAATGCAATTTGGCAACCGGAAATGTAATTAGCATGCCGAATATTACTTGGAATGTGAATTGGAACGAAATCGCCAATAGATAAGACGATTTTACAATTTGGGCCCAAGTTAGAAGCAGAGCCTAAGATGTAAATTATCGATAGTTCATATCTCGGAAACTATAAGAGATAATGCAATTTGGCAACCGGCAATGTAATTAGCATGCCGAATATTACTTGGAATGTGAATTGGAACGAAATCGCCAATAGATAAGACCATTTTACAATTTGGGCCCAAGTTAGAAGCAGAGCCTAAGGTGTAAATTATCGATAGTCCATATCTCGGAAACTATAAGAGATAATGCAATTTGGCAACCGGCAATGTAATTAGCATGCCGAATATTACTTGGAATGTGAATTGGAACGAAATCGCCAATAGGTAAGACCATTTTACAATTTGGGCCCAAGTTAGAAGCAGAGCCTAAGGTGTAAATTATCGATAGTCCATATCTCGGAAACTATAAGAGATAATTCAATTTGGCAACCGGCAATGTAATTAGCATGCCGGATATTACTTGGAATGTGAATTGGAACGAAATCGCCAATAGATAAGACCATTTTACAATTTGGGCCCAAGTTAGAAGCAGAGCCTAAGGTGTAAATTACCGATAGTCCATATCTCGGAAACTATAAGAGTTAATGCAATTTGGCAACCGGCAATGTAATTAGCATGCCGAATATTACTTGGAATGTGAATTGGAACGAAATCGCCAATAGATAAGACGATTTTACAATTTGGGCCCAAGTTAGAAGCAGAGCCTAAGGTGTAAATTATCGATAGTCCATATCTCGGAAACTATAAGAGATAATGCAATTTGGCAACCGGCAATGTAATTAGCATGCCGAATATTACTTGGAATGTGAATTGGAACGAAATCGCCAATAGAGAAGACCATTTTACAATTTGGGCCCAAGTTAGAAGCAGAGCTTAAGGTGTAAATTATCGATAGTCCATATCTCGGAAACTATAAGAGATAATGCAATTTGGCAACCGGCAATGTAATTAGCATGCCGAATATTACTTGGAATGTGAATTGGAACGAAATCGCCAATAGAGAAGACCATTTTACAATTTGGGCCCAAGTTAGAAGCAGAGCCTAAGGTGTAAATTATCGATAGTCCATATCTCGGAAACTATAAGAGATAATGCAATTTGGCAACCGGCAATGTAATTAGCATGCCGAATATTACTTGGAATGTGAATTGGAACGAAATCGCCAATAGATAAGACCATTTTACAATTTGGGCCCAAGTTAGAAGCAGAGCCTAAGGTGTAAATTATCGATAGTCCATATCTCGGAAACTATAAGAGATAATGCAATTTGGCAACCGGCAATGTAATTAGCATGCCGAATATTACTTGGAATGTGAATTGGAACGAAATCGCTAATAGAGAAGACCATTTTACAATTTGGGCCCAAGTTAGAAGCAGAGCCTAAGGTGTAAATTATCGATAGTCCATATCTCGGAAACTATAAGAGATAATGCAATTTGGCAACCGGCAATGTAATTAGCATGCCGAATATTACTTGGAATGTGAATTGGAACGAAAACGCCAATAGATAAGACCATTTTACAATTTGGGCCCAAGTTAGAAGCAGAGCCTAAGGTGTAAATTATCGATAGTCCATATCACGGAAACTGTAATAGATAATGCAATTTGGCAACCGGCAATGTAATTAGCATGCCGAATATTACTTGGAATGTGAATTGGAACGAAATCGCCAATAGATAAGACCATTTTACAATTTGGGCCCAAGTTAGAAGCAGAGCCTAAGGTGTAAATTATCGATAGTCCATATCTCGGAAACTATAAGAGATAATGCAATTTGGCAACCGGCAATGTAATTAGCATGCCGAATATTACTTGGAATGTGAATTGGAACGAAATCGCCAATAGATAAGACCATTTTACAATTTGGGCCCAAGTTAGAAGCAGAGCCTAAGGTGTAAATTATCGATAGTCCATATCTCGGAAACTATAAGAGATAATGCAATTTGGCAACCGGCAATGTAATTAGCATGCCGAATATTACTTGGAATGTGAATTGGAACGAAATCGCCAATAGATAAGACCATTTTACAATTTGCTCCCAAGTTAGAAGCAGAGCCTAAGATGTAAATTATCGATAGTCCATATCTCGGAAACTATAAGAGATAATGCAATTTGGCAACCGGCAATGTAATTAGCATGCCGAATATTACTTGGAATGTGAATTGGAACGAAATCGCCAATAGATAAGACCATTTTACAATTTGGGCCCAAGTTAGAAGCAGAGCCTAAGGTGTAAATTATCGATAGTCCATATCTCGGAAACTATAAGAGATAATTCAATTTGGCAATCGGCAATGTAATTAGCATGCCGGATATTACTTGGAATGTGAATTGGAACGAAATCGCCAATAGATAAGACCATTTTACAATTTGGGCCCAAGTTAGAAGCAGAGCCTAAGGTGTAAATTATCGATAGTCCATATCTCGGAAACTATAAGAGATCATGCAATTTGGCAACCGGCAATGTAATTAGCATGCCGAATATTACTTGGAATGTGAATTGGAACGAAATCGCCAATAGATAAGACGATTTTACAATTTGGGCCCAAGTTAGAAGCAGAGCCTAAGATGTAAATTATCGATAGTCCATATCTCGGAAACTATAAGAGATAATGCAATTTGGCAACCGGAAATGTAATTAGCATGCCGAATATTACTTGGAATGTGAATTGGAACGAAATCGCCAATAGATAAGACCATTTTACAATTTGGGCCCAAGTTAGAAGCAGAGCCTAAGGTGTAAATTCCATATCTCGGAAACTATAAGAGATAATGCAATTTGGCAACCGGCAATGTAATTAGCATGCCGAATATTACTTGGAATGTGAATTGGAACGAAAACGCCAATAGATAAGACCATTTTACAATTTGGGCCCAAGTTAGAAGCAGAGCCTAAGGTGTAAATTATCGATAGTCCATATCTCGGAAACTGTAATAGATATTGCAATTTGGCAACCGGCAATGTAATTAGCATGCCGAATATTACTTGGAATGTGAATTGGAACGAAATCGCCAATAGAGAAGACCATTTTACAATTTGGGCCCAAGTTAGAAGCAGAGCCTAAGGTGTAAATTATCGATAGTCCATATCTCGGAAACTATAAGAGATAATGCAATTTGGCAACCGGCAATGTAATTAGCATGCCGAATATTACTTGGAATGTGAATTGGAACGAAATCGCCAATAGATAAGACCATTTTACAATTTGGGCCCAAGTTAGAAGCAGAGCCTAAGGTGTAAATTATCGATAGTCCATATCTCGGAAACTATAAGAGATAATGCAATTTGGCAACCGGCAATGTAATTAGCATGCCGAATATTACTTGGAATGTGAATTGGAACGAAATCGCCAATAGATAAGACCATTTTACAATTTGGGCCCAAGTTAGAAGCAGAGCCTAAGGTGTAAATTATTGATAGTCCATATCTCGGAAACTATAAGAGATAATGCTTTTCGCAACTGGCAATGTAATTAGCATGCCGAATATTACTTGGAGTGTGAATTGGAACGAAATCGCCAATAGATAAGACCATTTTACAATTTGGGCCTAAGTTAGAAGCAGAGCCTAAGGTGTAAATTATCGATAGTCCATATCTCGGAAACTATAAGAGATAATGCAATTTGGCAACCGGCAATGTAATTAGCATGCCGAATATTACTTGGAATGTGAATTGGAACGAAATCGCCAATAGATAAGACCATTTTACAATTTGGGCCCAAGTTAGAAGCAGAGCCTAAGGTGTAAATTATCGAGAGTACATATCTCGGAAACTATAAGAGATAATGCAATTTGGCAACCGGCAATGTAATTAGCATGCCGAATATTACTTGGAATGTGAATTGGAACGAAATCGCCAATAGATAAGACCATTTTACAATTTGGGCCCAAGTTAGAAGCAGAGCCTAAGGTGTAAATTATCGATAGTCCATATCTCGGAAACTATAAGAGATAATGCAATTTGGCAACCGGCAATGTAATTAGCATGCCGAATATTACTTGGAATGTGAATTGGAACGAAATCGCCAATAGATAAGACCATTTTACAATTTGGGCCCAAGTTAGAAGCAGAGCCTAAGGTGTAAATTATCGATAGTCCATATCTCGGAAACTATAAGAGATAATGCAATTTGGCAACCGGCAATGTAATTAGCATGCCGAATATTACTTGGAATGTGAATTGGAACGAAATCGCCAATAGATAAGACCATTTTACAATTTGGGCCCAAGTTAGAAGCAGAGCCTAAGGTGTAAATTATCGAGAGTACATATCTCGGAAACTATAAGAGATAATGCAATTTGGCAACCGGCAATGTAATTAGCATGCCGAATATTACTTGGAATGTGAATTGGAACGAAATCGCCAATAGATAATACCATTTTACAATTTGGGCCCAAGTTAGAAGCAGAGCCTAAGGTGTAAATTATCGATAGTCCATATCTCGGAAACTATAAGAGATAATGCAATTTGGCAACCGGCAATGTAATTAGCATGCCGAATATTGCTTGGAATGTGAATTGGAACGAAATCGCCAATAGATAAGACCATTTTACAATTTGGGCCCAAGTTAGAAGCAGAGCCTAAGGCGTAAATTATCGATAGTCCATATCTCGGAAACTATAAGAGATAATGCAATTTGGCAACCGGCAATGTAATTAGCATGCCGAATATTACTTGGAATGTGAATTGGAACGAAATCGCCAATAGATAAGACCATTTTACAATTTGGGCCCAAGTTAGAAGCAGAGCCTAAGGTGTAAATTATCGATAGTCCATATCTCGGAAACTATAAGAGATAATGCAATTTGGCAACCGGCAATGTAATTAGCATGCCGAATATTACTTGGAATGTGAATTGGAACGAAATCGCCAATAGATAAGACCATTTTACAATTTGGGCCCAAGTTAGAAGCAGAGCCTAAGGTGTAAATTATCGATAGTCCATATTTCGGAAACTATAAGAGATAATGCAATTTGGCAACCGGCAATGTAATTAGCATGCCGTATATTACTTGGAATGTGAATTGGAACGAAATCGCCAATAGATAAGACCATTTTACAATTTGGGCCCAAGTTAGAAGCAGAGCCTAAGGTGTAAATTATCGATAGTCCATATCTCGGAAACTATAAGAGATAATGCAATTTGGCAACCGGCAATGTAATTAGCATGCCGAATATTGCTTGGAATGTGAATTGGAACGAAATCGCCAATAGATAAGACCATTTTACAATTTGGGCCCAAGTTAGAAGCAGAGCCTAAGGCGTAAATTATCGATAGTCCATATCTCGGAAACTATAAGAGATAATGCAATTTGGCAACCGGCAATGTAATTAGCATGCCGAATATTACTTGGAATGTGAATTGGAACGAAATCGCCAATAGATAAGACCATTTTACAATTTGGGCCCAAGTTAGAAGCAGAGCCTAAGGTGTAAATTATCGATAGTTCATATCTCGGAAACTATAAGAGATAATGCAATTTGGCAACCGGCAATGTAATTAGCATGCCGAATATTACTTGGAATGTGAATTGGAACGAAATCGCCAATAGATAAGACCATTTTACAATTTGGGCCCAAGTTAGAAGCAGAGCCTAAGGTGTAAATTATCGATAGTCCATATCTCGGAAACTATAAGAGATAATGCAATTTGGCAACCGGCAATGTAATTAGCATGCCGTATATTACTTGGAATGTGAATTGGAACGAAATCGCCAATAGATAAACCATTTTACAATTTGGGCCCAAGTTAGAAGCAGAGCCTAAGGTGTAAATTATCGATAGTCCATATCTCGGAAACTATAAGAGATAATGCAATTTGGCAACCGGCAATGTAATTAGCATGCCGAATATTGCTTGGAATGTGAATTGGAACGAAATCGCCAATAGATAAGACCATTTTACAATTTGGGCCCAAGTTAGAAGCAGAGCCTAAGGCGTAAATTATCGATAGTCCATATCTCGGAAACTATAAGAGATAATGCAATTTGGCAACCGGCAATGTAATTAGCATGCCGAATATTACTTGGAATGTGAATTGGAACGAAATCGCCAATAGATAAGACCATTTTACAATTTGGGCCCAAGTTAGAAGCAGAGCCTAAGGTGTAAATTATCGATAGTCCATATCTCGGAAACTATAAGAGATAATGCAATTTGGCAACCGGCAATGTAATTAGCATGCCGAATATTACTTGGAATGTGAATTGGAACGAAATCGCCAATAGATAAGACCATTTTACAATTTGGGCCCAAGTTAGAAGCAGAGCCTAAGGTGTAAATTATCGATAGTCCATATCTCGGAAACTATAAGAGATAATGCAATTTGGCAACCGACAATGTAATTAGCATGCCGTATATTACTTGGAATGTGAATTGGAACGAAATCGCCAATAGATAAGACCATTTTACAATTTGGGCCCAAGTTAGAAGCAGAGCCTAAGGTGTAAATTATCGATAGTCCATATCTCGGAAACTATAAGAGATAATGCAATTTGGCAACCGGCAATGTAATTAGCATGCCGAATATTGCTTGGAATGTGAATTGGAACGAAATCGCCAATAGATAAGACCATTTTACAATTTGGGCCCAAGTTAGAAGCAGAGCCTAAGGCGTAAATTATCGATAGTCCATATCTCGGAAACTATAATAGATAATGCAATTTGGCAACCGGCAATGTAATTAGCATGCCGAATATTACTTGGAATGTGAATTGGAACGAAATCGCCAATAGATAAGACCATTTTACAATTTGGGCCCAAGTTAGAAGCAGAGCCTAAGGTGTAAATTATTGATAGTCCATATCTCGGAAACTATAAGAGATAATGCAATTTCGCAACCGGCAATGTAATTAGCATGCCCAATATCACTTGGAATGTGAATTGGGACGAAATCGCCAATAGATAAGACCATTTTACAATTTGGGCCCAAGTTAGAAGCAGAGCCTGAGGTGTAAATTATCGATAGTCCATATCTCGGAAACTATAAGAGATAATGCAATTTGGCAACCGGCAATGTAATTAGCATGCCGAATATTACTTGGAATGTGAATTGGAACGAAATCGCCAATAGATAAGACCATTTTACAATTTGCTCCCAAGTTAGAAGCAGAGCCTAAGATGTAAATTATCGATAGTCCATATCTCGGAAACTATAAGAGATAATGCAATTTGGCAACCGGCAATATAATTAGCATGTCGAATATTACTTGGAATGTGAATTGGAACGAAATCGCCAATAGATAAGACCATTTTACAATTTGGGCCCAAGTTAGAAGCAGAGCCTAAGGTGTAAATTATCGATAGTCCATATCTCGGAAACTATAAGAGATAATTCAATTTGGCAACCGGCAATGTAATTAGCATGCCGGATATTACTTGGAATGTGAATTGGAACGAAATCGCCAATAGATAAGACCATTTTACAATTTGGGCCCAAGTTAGAAGCAGAGCCTAAGGTGTAAATTATCGATAGTCCATATCTCGGAAACTATAAGAGATAATGCAATTTGGCAACCGGAAATGTAATTAGCATGCCGAATATTACTTGGAATGTGAATTGGAACGAAATCGCCAATAGATAAGACGATTTTACAATTTGGGCCCAAGTTAGAAGCAGAGCCTAAGATGTAAATTATCGATAGTCCATATCTCGGAAACTATAAGAGATAATGCAATTTGGCAACCGGCAATGTAATTAGCATGCCGGATATTACTTGGAATGTGAATTGGAACGAAATCGCCAATAGATAAGACCATTTTACAATTTGGGCCCAAGTTAGAAGCAGAGCCTAAGGTGTAAATTACCGATAGTCCATATCTCGGAAACTATAAGAGTTAATGCAATTTGGCAACCGGCAATGTAATTAGCATGCCGAATATTACTTGGAATGTGAATTGGAACGAAATCGCCAATAGATAAGACGATTTTACAATTTGGGCCCAAGTTAGAAGCAGAGCCTAAGGTGTAAATTATCGATAGTCCATATCTCGGAAACTATAAGAGATAATGCAATTTGGCAACCGGCAATGTAATTAGCATGCCGAATATTACTTGGAATGTGAATTGGAACGAAATCGCCAATAGAGAAGACCATTTTACAATTTGGGCCCAAGTTAGAAGCAGAGCTTAAGGTGTAAATTATCGATAGTCCATATCTCGGAAACTATAAGAGATAATGCAATTTGGCAACCGGCAATGTAATTAGCATGCCGAATATTACTTGGAATGTGAATTGGAACGAAATCGCCAATAGATAAGACGATTTTACAATTTGGGCCCAAGTTAGAAGCAGAGCCTAAGGTGTAAATTATCGATAGTCCATATCTCGGAAACTATAAGAGATAATGCAATTTGGCAACCGGCAATGTAATTAGCATGCCGAATATTACTTGGAATGTGAATTGGAACGAAATCGCCAATAGAGAAGACCATTTTACAATTTGGGCCCAAGTTAGAAGCAGAGCTTAAGGTGTAAATTATCGATAGTCCATATCTCGGAAACTATAAGAGATAATGCAATTTGGCAACCGGCAATGTAATTAGCATGCCGAATATTACTTGGAATGTGAATTGGAACGAAATCGCCAATAGAGAAGACCATTTTACAATTTGGGCCCAAGTTAGAAGCAGAGCCTAAGGTGTAAATTATCGATAGTCCATATCTCGGAAACTATAAGAGATAATGCAATTTGGCAACCGGCAATGTAATTAGCATGCCGAATATTACTTGGAATGTGAATTGGAACGAAATCGCCAATAGATAAGACCATTTTACAATTTGGGCCCAAGTTAGAAGCAGAGCCTAAGGTGTAAATTATCGATAGTCCATATCTCGGAAACTATAAGAGATAATGCAATTTGGCAACCGGCAATGTAATTAGCATGCCGAATATTACTTGGAATGTGAATTGGAACGAAATCGCTAATAGAGAAGACCATTTTACAATTTGGGCCCAAGTTAGAAGCAGAGCCTAAGGTGTAAATTATCGATAGTCCATATCTCGGAAACTATAAGAGATAATGCAATTTGGCAACCGGCAATGTAATTAGCATGCCGAATATTACTTGGAATGTGAATTGGAACGAAAACGCCAATAGATAAGACCATTTTACAATTAGGGCCCAAGTTAGAAGCAGAGCCTAAGGTGTAAATTATCGATAGTCCATATCTCGGAAACTGTAATAGATAATGCAATTTGGCAACCGGCAATGTAATTAGCATGCCGAATATTACTTGGAATGTGAATTGGAACGAAATCGCCAATAGATAAGACCATTTTACAATTTGGGCCCAAGTTAGAAGCAGAGCCTAAGGTGTAAATTATCGATAGTCCATATCTCGGAAACTATAAGAGATAATGCAATTTGGCAACCGGCAATATAATTAGCATGCCGAATATTACTTGGAATGTGAATTGGAACGAAATCGCCAATAGATAAGACCATTTTACAATTTGGGCCCAAGTTAGAAGCAGAGCCTAAGGTGTAAATTATTGATAGTCCATATCTCGGAAACTATAAGAGATAATGCAATTTCGCAACCGGCAATGTAATTAGCATGCCGAATATCACTTGGAATGTGAATTGGGACGAAATCGCCAATAGATAAGACCATTTTACAATTTGGGCCCAAGTTAGAAGCAGAGCCTGAGGTGTAAATTATCGATAGTCCATATCTCGGAAACTATAAGAGATAATGCAATTTGGCAACCGGCAATGTAATTAGCATGCCGAATATTACTTGGAATGTGAATTGGAACGAAATCGCCAATAGATAAGACCATTTTACAATTTGCTCCCAAGTTAGAAGCAGAGCCTAAGATGTAAATTATCGATAGTCCATATCTCGGAAACTATAAGAGATAATGCAATTTGGCAACCGGCAATGTAATTAGCATGCCGAATATTACTTGGAATGTGAATTGGAACGAAATCGCCAATAGATAAGACCATTTTACAATTTGGGCCCAAGTTAGAAGCAGAGCCTAAGGTGTAAATTATCGATAGTCCATATCTCGGAAACTATAAGAGATAATTCAATTTGGCAATCGGCAATGTAATTAGCATGCCGGATATTACTTGGAATGTGAATTGGAACGAAATCGCCAATAGATAAGACCATTTTACAATTTGGGCCCAAGTTAGAAGCAGAGCCTAAGGTGTAAATTATCGATAGTCCATATCTCGGAAACTATAAGAGATCATGCAATTTGGCAACCGGCAATGTAATTAGCATGCCGAATATTACTTGGAATGTGAATTGGAACGAAATCGCCAATAGATAAGACGATTTTACAATTTGGGCCCAAGTTAGAAGCAGAGCCTAAGATGTAAATTATCGATAGTCCATATCTCGGAAACTATAAGAGATAATGCAATTTGGCAACCGGAAATGTAATTAGCATGCCGAATATTACTTGGAATGTGAATTGGAACGAAATCGCCAATAGATAAGACCATTTTACAATTTGGGCCCAAGTTAGAAGCAGAGCCTAAGGTGTAAATTCCATATCTCGGAAACTATAAGAGATAATGCAATTTGGCAACCGGCAATGTAATTAGCATGCCGAATATTACTTGGAATGTGAATTGGAACGAAAACGCCAATAGATAAGACCATTTTACAATTTGGGCCCAAGTTAGAAGCAGAGCCTAAGGTGTAAATTATCGATAGTCCATATCTCGGAAACTGTAATAGATATTGCAATTTGGCAACCGGCAATGTAATTAGCATGCCGAATATTACTTGGAATGTGAATTGGAACGAAATCGCCAATAGAGAAGACCATTTTACAATTTGGGCCCAAGTTAGAAGCAGAGCCTAAGGTGTAAATTATCGATAGTCCATATCTCGGAAACTATAAGAGATAATGCAATTTGGCAACCGGCAATGTAATTAGCATGCCGAATATTACTTGGAATGTGAATTGGAACGAAATCGCCAATAGATAAGACCATTTTACAATTTGGGCCCAAGTTAGAAGCAGAGCCTAAGGTGTAAATTATTGATAGTCCATATCTCGGAAACTATAAGAGATAATGCTTTTCGCAACTGGCAATGTAATTAGCATGCCGAATATTACTTGGAGTGTGAATTGGAACGAAATCGCCAATAGATAAGACCATTTTACAATTTGGGCCTAAGTTAGAAGCAGAGCCTAAGGTGTAAATTATCGATAGTCCATATCTCGGAAACTATAAGAGATAATGCAATTTGGCAACCGGCAATGTAATTAGCATGCCGAATATTACTTGGAATGTGAATTGGAACGAAATCGCCAATAGATAAGACCATTTTACAATTTGGGCCCAAGTTAGAAGCAGAGCCTAAGGTGTAAATTATCGAGAGTACATATCTCGGAAACTATAAGAGATAATGCAATTTGGCAACCGGCAATGTAATTAGCATGCCGAATATTACTTGGAATGTGAATTGGAACGAAATCGCCAATAGATAAGACCATTTTACAATTTGGGCCCAAGTTAGAAGCAGAGCCTAAGGTGTAAATTATCGATAGTCCATATCACGGAAACTGTAATAGATAATGCAATTTGGCAACCGGCAATGTAATTAGCATGCCGAATATTACTTGGAATGTGAATTGGAACGAAATCGCCAATAGATAAGACCATTTTACAATTTGGGCCCAAGTTAGAAGCAGAGCCTAAGGTGTAAATTATCGATAGTCCATATCTCGGAAACTATAAGAGATAATGCAATTTGGCAACCGGCAATGTAATTAGCATGCCGAATATTACTTGGAATGTGAATTGGAACGAAATCGCCAATAGATAAGACCATTTTACAATTTGGGCCCAAGTTAGAAGCAGAGCCTAAGGTGTAAATTATCGATAGTCCATATCTCGGAAACTATAAGAGATAATGCAATTTGGCAACCGGCAATGTAATTAGCATGCCGAATATTACTTGGAATGTGAATTGGAACGAAAACGCCAATAGATAAGACCATTTTACAATTTGGGCCCAAGTTAGAAGCAGAGCCTAAGGTGTAAATTATCGATAGTCCATATCACGGAAACTGTAATAGATAATGCAATTTGGCAACCGGCAATGTAATTAGCATGCCGAATATTACTTGGAATGTGAATTGGAACGAAATCGCCAATAGATAAGACCATTTTACAATTTGGGCCCAAGTTAGAAGCAGAGCCTAAGGTGTAAATTATCGATAGTCCATATCTCGGAAACTATAAGAGATAATGCAATTTGGCAACCGGCAATGTAATTAGCATGCCGAATATTACTTGGAATGTGAATTGGAACGAAATCGCCAATAGATAAGACCATTTTACAATTTGGGCCCAAGTTAGAAGCAGAGCCTAAGGTGTAAATTATCGATAGTCCATATCTCGGAAACTATAAGAGATAATGCAATTTGGCAACCGGCAATGTAATTAGCATGCCGAATATTACTTGGAATGTGAATTGGAACGAAATCGCCAATAGATAAGACCATTTTACAATTTGCTCCCAAGTTAGAAGCAGAGCCTAAGATGTAAATTATCGATAGTCCATATCTCGGAAACTATAAGAGATAATGCAATTTGGCAACCGGCAATGTAATTAGCATGCCGAATATTACTTGGAATGTGAATTGGAACGAAATCGCCAATAGATAAGACCATTTTACAATTTGGGCCCAAGTTAGAAGCAGAGCCTAAGGTGTAAATTATCGATAGTCCATATCTCGGAAACTATAAGAGATAATTCAATTTGGCAATCGGCAATGTAATTAGCATGCCGGATATTACTTGGAATGTGAATTGGAACGAAATCGCCAATAGATAAGACCATTTTACAATTTGGGCCCAAGTTAGAAGCAGAGCCTAAGGTGTAAATTATCGATAGTCCATATCTCGGAAACTATAAGAGATCATGCAATTTGGCAACCGGCAATGTAATTAGCATGCCGAATATTACTTGGAATGTGAATTGGAACGAAATCGCCAATAGATAAGACGATTTTACAATTTGGGCCCAAGTTAGAAGCAGAGCCTAAGATGTAAATTATCGATAGTCCATATCTCGGAAACTATAAGAGATAATGCAATTTGGCAACCGGAAATGTAATTAGCATGCCGAATATTACTTGGAATGTGAATTGGAACGAAATCGCCAATAGATAAGACCATTTTACAATTTGGGCCCAAGTTAGAAGCAGAGCCTAAGGTGTAAATTCCATATCTCGGAAACTATAAGAGATAATGCAATTTGGCAACCGGCAATGTAATTAGCATGCCGAATATTACTTGGAATGTGAATTGGAACGAAAACGCCAATAGATAAGACCATTTTACAATTTGGGCCCAAGTTAGAAGCAGAGCCTAAGGTGTAAATTATCGATAGTCCATATCTCGGAAACTGTAATAGATATTGCAATTTGGCAACCGGCAATGTAATTAGCATGCCGAATATTACTTGGAATGTGAATTGGAACGAAATCGCCAATAGAGAAGACCATTTTACAATTTGGGCCCAAGTTAGAAGCAGAGCCTAAGGTGTAAATTATCGATAGTCCATATCTCGGAAACTATAAGAGATAATGCAATTTGGCAACCGGCAATGTAATTAGCATGCCGAATATTACTTGGAATGTGAATTGGAACGAAATCGCCAATAGATAAGACCATTTTACAATTTGGGCCCAAGTTAGAAGCAGAGCCTAAGGTGTAAATTATCGATAGTCCATATCTCGGAAACTATAAGAGATAATGCAATTTGGCAACCGGCAATGTAATTAGCATGCCGAATATTACTTGGAATGTGAATTGGAACGAAATCGCCAATAGATAAGACCATTTTACAATTTGGGCCCAAGTTAGAAGCAGAGCCTAAGGTGTAAATTATTGATAGTCCATATCTCGGAAACTATAAGAGATAATGCTTTTCGCAACTGGCAATGTAATTAGCATGCCGAATATTACTTGGAGTGTGAATTGGAACGAAATCGCCAATAGATAAGACCATTTTACAATTTGGGCCTAAGTTAGAAGCAGAGCCTAAGGTGTAAATTATCGATAGTCCATATCTCGGAAACTATAAGAGATAATGCAATTTGGCAACCGGCAATGTAATTAGCATGCCGAATATTACTTGGAATGTGAATTGGAACGAAATCGCCAATAGATAAGACCATTTTACAATTTGGGCCCAAGTTAGAAGCAGAGCCTAAGGTGTAAATTATCGAGAGTACATATCTCGGAAACTATAAGAGATAATGCAATTTGGCAACCGGCAATGTAATTAGCATGCCGAATATTACTTGGAATGTGAATTGGAACGAAATCGCCAATAGATAAGACCATTTTACAATTTGGGCCCAAGTTAGAAGCAGAGCCTAAGGTGTAAATTATCGATAGTCCATATCTCGGAAACTATAAGAGATAATGCAATTTGGCAACCGACAATGTAATTAGCATGCCGTATATTACTTGGAATGTGAATTGGAACGAAATCGCCAATAGATAAGACCATTTTACAATTTGGGCCCAAGTTAGAAGCAGAGCCTAAGGTGTAAATTATCGATAGTCCATATCTCGGAAACTATAAGAGATAATGCAATTTGGCAACCGGCAATGTAATTAGCATGCCGAATATTGCTTGGAATGTGAATTGGAACGAAATCGCCAATAGATAAGACCATTTTACAATTTGGGCCCAAGTTAGAAGCAGAGCCTAAGGCGTAAATTATCGATAGTCCATATCTCGGAAACTATAATAGATAATGCAATTTGGCAACCGGCAATGTAATTAGCATGCCGAATATTACTTGGAATGTGAATTGGAACGAAATCGCCAATAGATAAGACCATTTTACAATTTGGGCCCAAGTTAGAAGCAGAGCCTAAGGTGTAAATTATTGATAGTCCATATCTCGGAAACTATAAGAGATAATGCAATTTCGCAACCGGCAATGTAATTAGCATGCCCAATATCACTTGGAATGTGAATTGGGACGAAATCGCCAATAGATAAGACCATTTTACAATTTGGGCCCAAGTTAGAAGCAGAGCCTGAGGTGTAAATTATCGATAGTCCATATCTCGGAAACTATAAGAGATAATGCAATTTGGCAACCGGCAATGTAATTAGCATGCCGAATATTACTTGGAATGTGAATTGGAACGAAATCGCCAATAGATAAGACCATTTTACAATTTGCTCCCAAGTTAGAAGCAGAGCCTAAGATGTAAATTATCGATAGTCCATATCTCGGAAACTATAAGAGATAATGCAATTTGGCAACCGGCAATATAATTAGCATGTCGAATATTACTTGGAATGTGAATTGGAACGAAATCGCCAATAGATAAGACCATTTTACAATTTGGGCCCAAGTTAGAAGCAGAGCCTAAGGTGTAAATTATCGATAGTCCATATCTCGGAAACTATAAGAGATAATTCAATTTGGCAACCGGCAATGTAATTAGCATGCCGGATATTACTTGGAATGTGAATTGGAACGAAATCGCCAATAGATAAGACCATTTTACAATTTGGGCCCAAGTTAGAAGCAGAGCCTAAGGCGTAAATTATCGATAGTCCATATCTCGGAAACTATAAGAGATAATGCAATTTGGCAACCGGCAATGTAATTAGCATGCCGAATATTACTTGGAATGTGAATTGGAACGAAATCGCCAATAGATAAGACCATTTTACAATTTGGGCCCAAGTTAGAAGCAGAGCCTAAGGTGTAAATTATCGATAGTTCATATCTCGGAAACTATAAGAGATAATGCAATTTGGCAACCGGCAATGTAATTAGCATGCCGAATATTACTTGGAATGTGAATTGGAACGAAATCGCCAATAGATAAGACCATTTTACAATTTGGGCCCAAGTTAGAAGCAGAGCCTAAGGTGTAAATTATCGATAGTTCATATCTCGGAAACTATAAGAGATAATGCAATTTGGCAACCGGCAATGTAATTAGCATGCCGTATATTACTTGGAATGTGAATTGGAACGAAATCGCCAATAGATAAACCATTTTACAATTTGGGCCCAAGTTAGAAGCAGAGCCTAAGGTGTAAATTATCGATAGTCCATATCTCGGAAACTATAAGAGATAATGCAATTTGGCAACCGGCAATGTAATTAGCATGCCGAATATTACTTGGAATGTGAATTGGAACGAAATCGCCAATAGATAAGACCATTTTACAATTTGGGCCCAAGTTAGAAGCAGAGCCTAAGGTGTAAATTATCGATAGTTCATATCTCGGAAACTATAAGAGATAATGCAATTTGGCAACCGGCAATGTAATTAGCATGCCGAATATTACTTGGAATGTGAATTGGAACGAAATCGCCAATAGATAAGACCATTTTACAATTTGGGCCCAAGTTAGAAGCAGAGCCTAAGATGTAAATTATCGATAGTTCATATCTCGGAAACTATAAGAGATAATGCAATTTGGCAACCGGCAATGTAATTAGCATGCCGAATATTACTTGGAATGTGAATTGGAACGAAATCGCCAATAGATAAGACCATTTTACAATTTGGGCCCAAGTTAGAAGCAGAGCCTAAGGTGTAAATTATCGATAGTCCATATCTCGGAAACTATAAGAGATAATGCAATTTGGCAACCGGCAATGTAATTAGCATGCCGAATATTACTTGGAATGTGAATTGGAACGAAATCGCCAATAGGTAAGACCATTTTACAATTTGGGCCCAAGTTAGAAGCAGAGCCTAAGGTGTAAATTATCGATAGTCCATATCTCGGAAACTATAAGAGATAATTCAATTTGGCAACCGGCAATGTAATTAGCATGCCGGATATTACTTGGAATGTGAATTGGAACGAAATCGCCAATAGATAAGACCATTTTACAATTTGGGCCCAAGTTAGAAGCAGAGCCTAAGGTGTAAATTACCGATAGTCCATATCTCGGAAACTATAAGAGTTAATGCAATTTGGCAACCGGCAATGTAATTAGCATGCCGAATATTACTTGGAATGTGAATTGGAACGAAATCGCCAATAGATAAGACGATTTTACAATTTGGGCCCAAGTTAGAAGCAGAGCCTAAGGTGTAAATTATCGATAGTCCATATCTCGGAAACTATAAGAGATAATGCAATTTGGCAACCGGCAATGTAATTAGCATGCCGAATATTACTTGGAATGTGAATTGGAACGAAATCGCCAATAGAGAAGACCATTTTACAATTTGGGCCCAAGTTAGAAGCAGAGCTTAAGGTGTAAATTATCGATAGTCCATATCTCGGAAACTATAAGAGATAATGCAATTTGGCAACCGGCAATGTAATTAGCATGCCGAATATTACTTGGAATGTGAATTGGAACGAAATCGCCAATAGAGAAGACCATTTTACAATTTGGGCCCAAGTTAGAAGCAGAGCCTAAGGTGTAAATTATCGATAGTCCATATCTCGGAAACTATAAGAGATAATGCAATTTGGCAACCGGCAATGTAATTAGCATGCCGAATATTACTTGGAATGTGAATTGGAACGAAATCGCCAATAGATAAGACCATTTTACAATTTGGGCCCAAGTTAGAAGCAGAGCCTAAGGTGTAAATTATCGATAGTCCATATCTCGGAAACTATAAGAGATAATGCAATTTGGCAACCGGCAATGTAATTAGCATGCCGAATATTACTTGGAATGTGAATTGGAACGAAATCGCTAATAGAGAAGACCATTTTACAATTTGGGCCCAAGTTAGAAGCAGAGCCTAAGGTGTAAATTATCGATAGTCCATATCTCGGAAACTATAAGAGATAATGCAATTTGGCAACCGGCAATGTAATTAGCATGCCGAATATTACTTGGAATGTGAATTGGAACGAAAACGCCAATAGATAAGACCATTTTACAATTTGGGCCCAAGTTAGAAGCAGAGCCTAAGGTGTAAATTATCGATAGTCCATATCACGGAAACTGTAATAGATAATGCAATTTGGCAACCGGCAATGTAATTAGCATGCCGAATATTACTTGGAATGTGAATTGGAACGAAATCGCCAATAGATAAGACCATTTTACAATTTGGGCCCAAGTTAGAAGCAGAGCCTAAGGTGTAAATTATCGATAGTCCATATCTCGGAAACTATAAGAGATAATGCAATTTGGCAACCGGCAATGTAATTAGCATGCCGAATATTACTTGGAATGTGAATTGGAACGAAATCGCCAATAGATAAGACCATTTTACAATTTGGGCCCAAGTTAGAAGCAGAGCCTAAGGTGTAAATTATCGATAGTCCATATCTCGGAAACTATAAGAGATAATGCAATTTGGCAACCGGCAATGTAATTAGCATGCCGAATATTACTTGGAATGTGAATTGGAACGAAATCGCCAATAGATAAGACCATTTTACAATTTGCTCCCAAGTTAGAAGCAGAGCCTAAGATGTAAATTATCGATAGTCCATATCTCGGAAACTATAAGAGATAATGCAATTTGGCAACCGGCAATGTAATTAGCATGCCGAATATTACTTGGAATGTGAATTGGAACGAAATCGCCAATAGATAAGACCATTTTACAATTTGGGCCCAAGTTAGAAGCAGAGCCTAAGGTGTAAATTATCGATAGTCCATATCTCGGAAACTATAAGAGATAATTCAATTTGGCAATCGGCAATGTAATTAGCATGCCGGATATTACTTGGAATGTGAATTGGAACGAAATCGCCAATAGATAAGACCATTTTACAATTTGGGCCCAAGTTAGAAGCAGAGCCTAAGGTGTAAATTATCGATAGTCCATATCTCGGAAACTATAAGAGATCATGCAATTTGGCAACCGGCAATGTAATTAGCATGCCGAATATTACTTGGAATGTGAATTGGAACGAAATCGCCAATAGATAAGACGATTTTACAATTTGGGCCCAAGTTAGAAGCAGAGCCTAAGATGTAAATTATCGATAGTCCATATCTCGGAAACTATAAGAGATAATGCAATTTGGCAACCGGAAATGTAATTAGCATGCCGAATATTACTTGGAATGTGAATTGGAACGAAATCGCCAATAGATAAGACCATTTTACAATTTGGGCCCAAGTTAGAAGCAGAGCCTAAGGTGTAAATTCCATATCTCGGAAACTATAAGAGATAATGCAATTTGGCAACCGGCAATGTAATTAGCATGCCGAATATTACTTGGAATGTGAATTGGAACGAAAACGCCAATAGATAAGACCATTTTACAATTTGGGCCCAAGTTAGAAGCAGAGCCTAAGGTGTAAATTATCGATAGTCCATATCTCGGAAACTGTAATAGATATTGCAATTTGGCAACCGGCAATGTAATTAGCATGCCGAATATTACTTGGAATGTGAATTGGAACGAAATCGCCAATAGAGAAGACCATTTTACAATTTGGGCCCAAGTTAGAAGCAGAGCCTAAGGTGTAAATTATCGATAGTCCATATCTCGGAAACTATAAGAGATAATGCAATTTGGCAACCGGCAATGTAATTAGCATGCCGAATATTACTTGGAATGTGAATTGGAACGAAATCGCCAATAGATAAGACCATTTTACAATTTGGGCCCAAGTTAGAAGCAGAGCCTAAGGTGTAAATTATCGATAGTCCATATCTCGGAAACTATAAGAGATAATGCAATTTGGCAACCGGCAATGTAATTAGCATGCCGAATATTACTTGGAATGTGAATTGGAACGAAATCGCCAATAGATAAGACCATTTTACAATTTGGGCCCAAGTTAGAAGCAGAGCCTAAGGTGTAAATTATTGATAGTCCATATCTCGGAAACTATAAGAGATAATGCTTTTCGCAACTGGCAATGTAATTAGCATGCCGAATATTACTTGGAGTGTGAATTGGAACGAAATCGCCAATAGATAAGACCATTTTACAATTTGGGCCTAAGTTAGAAGCAGAGCCTAAGGTGTAAATTATCGATAGTCCATATCTCGGAAACTATAAGAGATAATGCAATTTGGCAACCGGCAATGTAATTAGCATGCCGAATATTACTTGGAATGTGAATTGGAACGAAATCGCCAATAGATAAGACCATTTTACAATTTGGGCCCAAGTTAGAAGCAGAGCCTAAGGTGTAAATTATCGAGAGTACATATCTCGGAAACTATAAGAGATAATGCAATTTGGCAACCGGCAATGTAATTAGCATGCCGAATATTACTTGGAATGTGAATTGGAACGAAATCGCCAATAGATAAGACCATTTTACAATTTGGGCCCAAGTTAGAAGCAGAGCCTAAGGTGTAAATTATCGATAGTCCATATCTCGGAAACTATAAGAGATAATGCAATTTGGCAACCGGCAATGTAATTAGCATGCCGAATATTACTTGGAATGTGAATTGGAACGAAATCGCCAATAGATAAGACCATTTTACAATTTGGGCCCAAGTTAGAAGCAGAGCCTAAGGTGTAAATTATCGATAGTCCATATCTCGGAAACTATAAGAGATAATGCAATTTGGCAACCGGCAATGTAATTAGCATGCCGAATATTACTTGGAATGTGAATTGGAACGAAATCGCCAATAGATAAGACCATTTTACAATTTGGGCCCAAGTTAGAAGCAGAGCCTAAGGTGTAAATTATCGAGAGTACATATCTCGGAAACTATAAGAGATAATGCAATTTGGCAACCGGCAATGTAATTAGCATGCCGAATATTACTTGGAATGTGAATTGGAACGAAATCGCCAATAGATAATACCATTTTACAATTTGGGCCCAAGTTAGAAGCAGAGCCTAAGGTGTAAATTATCGATAGTCCATATCTCGGAAACTATAAGAGATAATGCAATTTGGCAACCGGCAATGTAATTAGCATGCCGAATATTGCTTGGAATGTGAATTGGAACGAAATCGCCAATAGATAAGACCATTTTACAATTTGGGCCCAAGTTAGAAGCAGAGCCTAAGGCGTAAATTATCGATAGTCCATATCTCGGAAACTATAAGAGATAATGCAATTTGGCAACCGGCAATGTAATTAGCATGCCGAATATTACTTGGAATGTGAATTGGAACGAAATCGCCAATAGATAAGACCATTTTACAATTTGGGCCCAAGTTAGAAGCAGAGCCTAAGGTGTAAATTATCGATAGTCCATATCTCGGAAACTATAAGAGATAATGCAATTTGGCAACCGGCAATGTAATTAGCATGCCGAATATTACTTGGAATGTGAATTGGAACGAAATCGCCAATAGATAAGACCATTTTACAATTTGGGCCCAAGTTAGAAGCAGAGCCTAAGGTGTAAATTATCGATAGTCCATATTTCGGAAACTATAAGAGATAATGCAATTTGGCAACCGGCAATGTAATTAGCATGCCGTATATTACTTGGAATGTGAATTGGAACGAAATCGCCAATAGATAAGACCATTTTACAATTTGGGCCCAAGTTAGAAGCAGAGCCTAAGGTGTAAATTATCGATAGTCCATATCTCGGAAACTATAAGAGATAATGCAATTTGGCAACCGGCAATGTAATTAGCATGCCGAATATTGCTTGGAATGTGAATTGGAACGAAATCGCCAATAGATAAGACCATTTTACAATTTGGGCCCAAGTTAGAAGCAGAGCCTAAGGCGTAAATTATCGATAGTCCATATCTCGGAAACTATAAGAGATAATGCAATTTGGCAACCGGCAATGTAATTAGCATGCCGAATATTACTTGGAATGTGAATTGGAACGAAATCGCCAATAGATAAGACCATTTTACAATTTGGGCCCAAGTTAGAAGCAGAGCCTAAGGTGTAAATTATCGATAGTTCATATCTCGGAAACTATAAGAGATAATGCAATTTGGCAACCGGCAATGTAATTAGCATGCCGAATATTACTTGGAATGTGAATTGGAACGAAATCGCCAATAGATAAGACCATTTTACAATTTGGGCCCAAGTTAGAAGCAGAGCCTAAGGTGTAAATTATCGATAGTCCATATCTCGGAAACTATAAGAGATAATGCAATTTGGCAACCGGCAATGTAATTAGCATGCCGTATATTACTTGGAATGTGAATTGGAACGAAATCGCCAATAGATAAACCATTTTACAATTTGGGCCCAAGTTAGAAGCAGAGCCTAAGGTGTAAATTATCGATAGTCCATATCTCGGAAACTATAAGAGATAATGCAATTTGGCAACCGGCAATGTAATTAGCATGCCGAATATTGCTTGGAATGTGAATTGGAACGAAATCGCCAATAGATAAGACCATTTTACAATTTGGGCCCAAGTTAGAAGCAGAGCCTAAGGCGTAAATTATCGATAGTCCATATCTCGGAAACTATAAGAGATAATGCAATTTGGCAACCGGCAATGTAATTAGCATGCCGAATATTACTTGGAATGTGAATTGGAACGAAATCGCCAATAGATAAGACCATTTTACAATTTGGGCCCAAGTTAGAAGCAGAGCCTAAGGTGTAAATTATCGATAGTCCATATCTCGGAAACTATAAGAGATAATGCAATTTGGCAACCGGCAATGTAATTAGCATGCCGAATATTACTTGGAATGTGAATTGGAACGAAATCGCCAATAGATAAGACCATTTTACAATTTGGGCCCAAGTTAGAAGCAGAGCCTAAGGTGTAAATTATCGATAGTCCATATCTCGGAAACTATAAGAGATAATGCAATTTGGCAACCGACAATGTAATTAGCATGCCGTATATTACTTGGAATGTGAATTGGAACGAAATCGCCAATAGATAAGACCATTTTACAATTTGGGCCCAAGTTAGAAGCAGAGCCTAAGGTGTAAATTATCGATAGTCCATATCTCGGAAACTATAAGAGATAATGCAATTTGGCAACCGGCAATGTAATTAGCATGCCGAATATTGCTTGGAATGTGAATTGGAACGAAATCGCCAATAGATAAGACCATTTTACAATTTGGGCCCAAGTTAGAAGCAGAGCCTAAGGCGTAAATTATCGATAGTCCATATCTCGGAAACTATAATAGATAATGCAATTTGGCAACCGGCAATGTAATTAGCATGCCGAATATTACTTGGAATGTGAATTGGAACGAAATCGCCAATAGATAAGACCATTTTACAATTTGGGCCCAAGTTAGAAGCAGAGCCTAAGGTGTAAATTATTGATAGTCCATATCTCGGAAACTATAAGAGATAATGCAATTTCGCAACCGGCAATGTAATTAGCATGCCCAATATCACTTGGAATGTGAATTGGGACGAAATCGCCAATAGATAAGACCATTTTACAATTTGGGCCCAAGTTAGAAGCAGAGCCTGAGGTGTAAATTATCGATAGTCCATATCTCGGAAACTATAAGAGATAATGCAATTTGGCAACCGGCAATGTAATTAGCATGCCGAATATTACTTGGAATGTGAATTGGAACGAAATCGCCAATAGATAAGACCATTTTACAATTTGCTCCCAAGTTAGAAGCAGAGCCTAAGATGTAAATTATCGATAGTCCATATCTCGGAAACTATAAGAGATAATGCAATTTGGCAACCGGCAATATAATTAGCATGTCGAATATTACTTGGAATGTGAATTGGAACGAAATCGCCAATAGATAAGACCATTTTACAATTTGGGCCCAAGTTAGAAGCAGAGCCTAAGGTGTAAATTATCGATAGTCCATATCTCGGAAACTATAAGAGATAATTCAATTTGGCAACCGGCAATGTAATTAGCATGCCGGATATTACTTGGAATGTGAATTGGAACGAAATCGCCAATAGATAAGACCATTTTACAATTTGGGCCCAAGTTAGAAGCAGAGCCTAAGGTGTAAATTATCGATAGTCCATATCTCGGAAACTATAAGAGATAATGCAATTTGGCAACCGGAAATGTAATTAGCATGCCGAATATTACTTGGAATGTGAATTGGAACGAAATCGCCAATAGATAAGACGATTTTACAATTTGGGCCCAAGTTAGAAGCAGAGCCTAAGATGTAAATTATCGATAGTCCATATCTCGGAAACTATAAGAGATAATGCAATTTGGCAACCGGCAATGTAATTAGCATGCCGGATATTACTTGGAATGTGAATTGGAACGAAATCGCCAATAGATAAGACCATTTTACAATTTGGGCCCAAGTTAGAAGCAGAGCCTAAGGTGTAAATTACCGATAGTCCATATCTCGGAAACTATAAGAGTTAATGCAATTTGGCAACCGGCAATGTAATTAGCATGCCGAATATTACTTGGAATGTGAATTGGAACGAAATCGCCAATAGATAAGACGATTTTACAATTTGGGCCCAAGTTAGAAGCAGAGCCTAAGGTGTAAATTATCGATAGTCCATATCTCGGAAACTATAAGAGATAATGCAATTTGGCAACCGGCAATGTAATTAGCATGCCGAATATTACTTGGAATGTGAATTGGAACGAAATCGCCAATAGAGAAGACCATTTTACAATTTGGGCCCAAGTTAGAAGCAGAGCTTAAGGTGTAAATTATCGATAGTCCATATCTCGGAAACTATAAGAGATAATGCAATTTGGCAACCGGCAATGTAATTAGCATGCCGAATATTACTTGGAATGTGAATTGGAACGAAATCGCCAATAGATAAGACGATTTTACAATTTGGGCCCAAGTTAGAAGCAGAGCCTAAGGTGTAAATTATCGATAGTCCATATCTCGGAAACTATAAGAGATAATGCAATTTGGCAACCGGCAATGTAATTAGCATGCCGAATATTACTTGGAATGTGAATTGGAACGAAATCGCCAATAGAGAAGACCATTTTACAATTTGGGCCCAAGTTAGAAGCAGAGCTTAAGGTGTAAATTATCGATAGTCCATATCTCGGAAACTATAAGAGATAATGCAATTTGGCAACCGGCAATGTAATTAGCATGCCGAATATTACTTGGAATGTGAATTGGAACGAAATCGCCAATAGAGAAGACCATTTTACAATTTGGGCCCAAGTTAGAAGCAGAGCCTAAGGTGTAAATTATCGATAGTCCATATCTCGGAAACTATAAGAGATAATGCAATTTGGCAACCGGCAATGTAATTAGCATGCCGAATATTACTTGGAATGTGAATTGGAACGAAATCGCCAATAGATAAGACCATTTTACAATTTGGGCCCAAGTTAGAAGCAGAGCCTAAGGTGTAAATTATCGATAGTCCATATCTCGGAAACTATAAGAGATAATGCAATTTGGCAACCGGCAATGTAATTAGCATGCCGAATATTACTTGGAATGTGAATTGGAACGAAATCGCTAATAGAGAAGACCATTTTACAATTTGGGCCCAAGTTAGAAGCAGAGCCTAAGGTGTAAATTATCGATAGTCCATATCTCGGAAACTATAAGAGATAATGCAATTTGGCAACCGGCAATGTAATTAGCATGCCGAATATTACTTGGAATGTGAATTGGAACGAAAACGCCAATAGATAAGACCATTTTACAATTAGGGCCCAAGTTAGAAGCAGAGCCTAAGGTGTAAATTATCGATAGTCCATATCTCGGAAACTGTAATAGATAATGCAATTTGGCAACCGGCAATGTAATTAGCATGCCGAATATTACTTGGAATGTGAATTGGAACGAAATCGCCAATAGATAAGACCATTTTACAATTTGGGCCCAAGTTAGAAGCAGAGCCTAAGGTGTAAATTATCGATAGTCCATATCTCGGAAACTATAAGAGATAATGCAATTTGGCAACCGGCAATGTAATTAGCATGCCGAATATTACTTGGAATGTGAATTGGAACGAAATCGCCAATAGATAAGACCATTTTACAATTTGGGCCCAAGTTAGAAGCAGAGCCTAAGGTGTAAATTATTGATAGTCCATATCTCGGAAACTATAAGAGATAATGCAATTTCGCAACCGGCAATGTAATTAGCATGCCGAATATCACTTGGAATGTGAATTGGGACGAAATCGCCAATAGATAAGACCATTTTACAATTTGGGCCCAAGTTAGAAGCAGAGCCTGAGGTGTAAATTATCGATAGTCCATATCTCGGAAACTATAAGAGATAATGCAATTTGGCAACCGGCAATGTAATTAGCATGCCGAATATTACTTGGAATGTGAATTGGAACGAAATCGCCAATAGATAAGACCATTTTACAATTTGCTCCCAAGTTAGAAGCAGAGCCTAAGATGTAAATTATCGATAGTCCATATCTCGGAAACTATAAGAGATAATGCAATTTGGCAACCGGCAATGTAATTAGCATGCCGAATATTACTTGGAATGTGAATTGGAACGAAATCGCCAATAGATAAGACCATTTTACAATTTGGGCCCAAGTTAGAAGCAGAGCCTAAGGTGTAAATTATCGATAGTCCATATCTCGGAAACTATAAGAGATAATTCAATTTGGCAATCGGCAATGTAATTAGCATGCCGGATATTACTTGGAATGTGAATTGGAACGAAATCGCCAATAGATAAGACCATTTTACAATTTGGGCCCAAGTTAGAAGCAGAGCCTAAGGTGTAAATTATCGATAGTCCATATCTCGGAAACTATAAGAGATCATGCAATTTGGCAACCGGCAATGTAATTAGCATGCCGAATATTACTTGGAATGTGAATTGGAACGAAATCGCCAATAGATAAGACGATTTTACAATTTGGGCCCAAGTTAGAAGCAGAGCCTAAGATGTAAATTATCGATAGTCCATATCTCGGAAACTATAAGAGATAATGCAATTTGGCAACCGGAAATGTAATTAGCATGCCGAATATTACTTGGAATGTGAATTGGAACGAAATCGCCAATAGATAAGACCATTTTACAATTTGGGCCCAAGTTAGAAGCAGAGCCTAAGGTGTAAATTCCATATCTCGGAAACTATAAGAGATAATGCAATTTGGCAACCGGCAATGTAATTAGCATGCCGAATATTACTTGGAATGTGAATTGGAACGAAAACGCCAATAGATAAGACCATTTTACAATTTGGGCCCAAGTTAGAAGCAGAGCCTAAGGTGTAAATTATCGATAGTCCATATCTCGGAAACTGTAATAGATATTGCAATTTGGCAACCGGCAATGTAATTAGCATGCCGAATATTACTTGGAATGTGAATTGGAACGAAATCGCCAATAGAGAAGACCATTTTACAATTTGGGCCCAAGTTAGAAGCAGAGCCTAAGGTGTAAATTATCGATAGTCCATATCTCGGAAACTATAAGAGATAATGCAATTTGGCAACCGGCAATGTAATTAGCATGCCGAATATTACTTGGAATGTGAATTGGAACGAAATCGCCAATAGATAAGACCATTTTACAATTTGGGCCCAAGTTAGAAGCAGAGCCTAAGGTGTAAATTATTGATAGTCCATATCTCGGAAACTATAAGAGATAATGCTTTTCGCAACTGGCAATGTAATTAGCATGCCGAATATTACTTGGAGTGTGAATTGGAACGAAATCGCCAATAGATAAGACCATTTTACAATTTGGGCCTAAGTTAGAAGCAGAGCCTAAGGTGTAAATTATCGATAGTCCATATCTCGGAAACTATAAGAGATAATGCAATTTGGCAACCGGCAATGTAATTAGCATGCCGAATATTACTTGGAATGTGAATTGGAACGAAATCGCCAATAGATAAGACCATTTTACAATTTGGGCCCAAGTTAGAAGCAGAGCCTAAGGTGTAAATTATCGAGAGTACATATCTCGGAAACTATAAGAGATAATGCAATTTGGCAACCGGCAATGTAATTAGCATGCCGAATATTACTTGGAATGTGAATTGGAACGAAATCGCCAATAGATAAGACCATTTTACAATTTGGGCCCAAGTTAGAAGCAGAGCCTAAGGTGTAAATTATCGATAGTCCATATCTCGGAAACTATAAGAGATAATGCAATTTGGCAACCGGCAATGTAATTAGCATGCCGAATATTACTTGGAATGTGAATTGGAACGAAATCGCCAATAGATAAGACCATTTTACAATTTGGGCCCAAGTTAGAAGCAGAGCCTAAGGTGTAAATTATTGATAGTCCATATCTCGGAAACTATAAGAGATAATGCAATTTCGCAACCGGCAATGTAATTAGCATGCCGAATATTACTTGGAGTGTGAATTGGAACGAAATTGCCAATAGATAAGACCATTTTACAATTTGGGCCCAAGTTAGAAGCAGAGCCTAAGGTGTAAATTATCGATAGTCCATATCTCGGAAACTATAAGAGATAATGCAATTTGGCAACCGGCAATGTAATTAGCATGCCGAATATTGCTTGGAATGTGAATTGGAACGAAATCGCCAATAGATAAGACCATTTTACAATTTGGGCCCAAGTTAGAAGCAGAGCCTAAGGCGTAAATTATCGATAGTCCATATCTCGGAAACTATAAGAGATAATGCAATTTGGCAACCGGCAATGTAATTAGCATGCCGAATATTACTTGGAATGTGAATTGGAACGAAATCGCCAATAGATAAGACCATTTTACAATTTGGGCCCAAGTTAGAAGCAGAGCCTAAGGTGTAAATTATCGATAGTCCATATCTCGGAAACTATAAGAGATAATGCAATTTGGCAACCGGCAATGTAATTAGCATGCCGAATATTACTTGGAATGTGAATTGGAACGAAATCGCCAATAGATAAGACCATTTTACAATTTGGGCCCAAGTTAGAAGCAGAGCCTAAGGTGTAAATTATCGATAGTCCATATTTCGGAAACTATAAGAGATAATGCAATTTGGCAACCGGCAATGTAATTAGCATGCCGTATATTACTTGGAATGTGAATTGGAACGAAATCGCCAATAGATAAGACCATTTTACAATTTGGGCCCAAGTTAGAAGCAGAGCCTAAGGCGTAAATTATCGATAGTCCATATCTCGGAAACTATAAGAGATAATGCAATTTGGCAACCGGCAATGTAATTAGCATGCCGAATATTACTTGGAATGTGAATTGGAACGAAATCGCCAATAGATAAGACCATTTTACAATTTGGGCCCAAGTTAGAAGCAGAGCCTAAGGTGTAAATTATCGATAGTTCATATCTCGGAAACTATAAGAGATAATGCAATTTGGCAACCGGCAATGTAATTAGCATGCCGAATATTACTTGGAATGTGAATTGGAACGAAATCGCCAATAGATAAGACCATTTTACAATTTGGGCCCAAGTTAGAAGCAGAGCCTAAGGTGTAAATTATCGATAGTCCATATCTCGGAAACTATAAGAGATAATGCAATTTGGCAACCGGCAATGTAATTAGCATGCCGTATATTACTTGGAATGTGAATTGGAACGAAATCGCCAATAGATAAGACCATTTTACAATTTGGGCCCAAGTTAGAAGCAGAGCCTAAGGTGTAAATTATCGATAGTCCATATCTCGGAAACTATAAGAGATAATGCAATTTGGCAACCGGCAATGTAATTAGCATGCCGAATATTGCTTGGAATGTGAATTGGAACGAAATCGCCAATAGATAAGACCATTTTACAATTTGGGCCCAAGTTAGAAGCAGAGCCTAAGGCGTAAATTATCGATAGTCCATATCTCGGAAACTATAAGAGATAATGCAATTTGGCAACCGGCAATGTAATTAGCATGCCGAATATTACTTGGAATGTGAATTGGAACGAAATCGCCAATAGATAAGACCATTTTACAATTTGGGCCCAAGTTAGAAGCAGAGCCTAAGGTGTAAATTATCGATAGTCCATATCTCGGAAACTATAAGAGATAATGCAATTTGGCAACCGGCAATGTAATTAGCATGCCGAATATTACTTGGAATGTGAATTGGAACGAAATCGCCAATAGATAAGACCATTTTACAATTTGGGCCCAAGTTAGAAGCAGAGCCTAAGGTGTAAATTATCGATAGTCCATATCTCGGAAACTATAAGAGATAATGCAATTTGGCAACCGGCAATGTAATTAGCATGCCGTATATTACTTGGAATGTGAATTGGAACGAAATCGCCAATAGATAAGACCATTTTACAATTTGGGCCCAAGTTAGAAGCAGAGCCTAAGGTGTAAATTATCGATAGTCCATATCTCGGAAACTATAAGAGATAATGCAATTTGGCAACCGGCAATGTAATTAGCATGCCGAATATTGCTTGGAATGTGAATTGGAACGAAATCGCCAATAGATAAGACCATTTTACAATTTGGGCCCAAGTTAGAAGCAGAGCCTAAGGCGTAAATTATCGATAGTCCATATCTCGGAAACTATACGAGATAATGCAATTTGGCAACCGGCAATGTAATTAGCATGCCGAATATTACTTGGAATGTGAATTGGAACGAAATCGCCAATAGATAAGACCATTTTACAATTTGGGCCCAAGTTAGAAGCAGAGCCTAAGGTGTAAATTATCGATAGTCCATATCTCGGAAACTATAAGAGATAATGCAATTTGGCAACCGGCAATGTAATTAGCATGCCGAATATTACTTGGAATGTGAATTGGAACGAAATCGCCAATAGATAAGACCATTTTACAATTTGGGCCCAAGTTAGAAGCAGAGCCTAAGGTGTAAATTATCGATAGTCCATATCTCGGAAACTATAAGAGATAATGCAATTTGGCAACCGGCAATGTAATTAGCATGCCGTATATTACTTGGAATGTGAATTGGAACGAAATCGCCAATAGATAAGACCATTTTACAATTTGGGCCCAAGTTAGAAGCAGAGCCTAAGGTGTAAATTATTGATAGTCCATATCTCGGAAACTATAAGAGATAATGCAATTTCGCAACCGGCAATGTAATTAGCATGCCGAATATCACTTGGAATGTGAATTGGGACGAAATCGCCAATAGATAAGACCATTTTTAATTTGGGCCCAAGTTAGAAGCAGAGCCTAAGGTGTAAATTATCGATAGTCCATATCTCGGAAACTATAAGAGATAATGCAATTTGGCAACCGGCAATGTAATTAGCATGCCGAATATTACTTGGAATGTTAATTGGAACGAAATCGCCAATAGATAAGACCATTTTACAATTTAGGCCCAAGTTAGAAGCAGAGCCTAAGATGTAAATTATCGATAGTCCATATCTCGGAAACTATAAGAGATAATGCAATTTGGCAAACGGCAATGTAATTAGCATGCCGAATATTACTTGGAATGTGAATTGGAACGAAATCGCCAATAGATAAGACCATTTTACAATTTGGGCCCAAGTTAGAAGCAGAGCCTAAGGTGTAAATTATCGATAGTCCATATCTCGGAAACTATAAGAGATAATTCAATTTGGCAACCGGCAATGTAATTAGCATGCCGGATATTACTTGGAATGTGAATTGGAACGAAATCGCCAATAGATAAGACCATTTTACAATTTGGGCCCAAGTTAGAAGCAGAGCCTAAGGTGTAAATTATCGATAGTCCATATCTCGGAAACTATAAGAGATAATGCAATTTGGCAACCGGCAATGTAATTAGCATGCCGAATATTACTTGGATTGTGAATTGGAACGAAATCGCCAATAGATAAGACGATTTTACAATTTGGGCCCAAGTTAGAAGCAGAGCCTAAGATGTAAATTATCGATAGTCCATATCTCGGAAACTATAAGAGATAATGCAATTTGGCAACCGGCAATGTAATTAGCATGCCGAATATTACTTGGAATGTGAATTGGAACGAAATCGCCAATAGATAAGACCATTTTACAATTTGGGCCCAAGTTAGAAGCAGAGCCTAAGGTGTAAATTATCGATAGTCCATATCTCGGAAACTATAAGAGATAATGCAATTTGGCAACCGGCAATGTAATTAGCATGCCGAATATTACTTGGAATGTGAATTGGAACGAAATCGCCAATAGATAAGACCATTTTACAATTTGGGCCCAAGTTAGAAGCAGAGCCTAAGGTGTAAATTATCGATAGTCCATATCTCGGAAACTATAAGAGATAATGCAATTTGGCAACCGGCAATGTAATTAGCATGCCGTATATTACTTGGAATGTGAATTGGAACGAAATCGCCAATAGATAAGACCATTTTACAATTTGGGCCCAAGTTAGAAGCAGAGCCTAAGGTGTAAATTATCGATAGTCCATATCTCGGAAACTATAAGAGATAATGCAATTTGGCAACCCGCAATGTAATTAGCATGCCGAATATTGCTTGGAATGTGAATTGGAACGAAATCGCCAATAGATAAGACCATTTTACAATTTGGGCCCAAGTTAGAAGCAGAGCCTAAGGCGTAAATTATCGATAGTCCATATCTCGGAAACTATAAGAGATAATGCAATTTGGCAACCGGCAATGTAATTAGCATGCCGAATATTACTTGGAATGTGAATTGGAACGAAATCGCCAATAGATAAGACCATTTTACAATTTGGGCCCAAGTTAGAAGCAGAGCCTAAAGTGTAAATTATCGATAGTCCATATCTCGGAAACTATAAGAGATAATGCAATTTGGCAACCGGCAATGTAATTAGCATGCCGAATATTACTTGGAATGTGAATTGGAACGAAATCGCCAATAGATAAGACCATTTTACAATTTGGGCCCAAGTTAGAAGCAGAGCCTAAGGTGTAAATTATCGATAGTCCATATCTCGGAAACTATAAGAGATAATGCAATTTGGCAACCGGCAATGTAATTAGCATGCCGTATATTACTTGGAATGTGAATTGGAACGAAATCGCCAATAGATAAGACCATTTTACAATTTGGGCCCAAGTTAGAAGCAGAGCCTAAGGTGTAAATTATTGATAGTCCATATCTCGGAAACTATAAGAGATAATGCAATTTCGCAACCGGCAATGTAATTAGCATGCCGAATATCACTTGGAATGTGAATTGGGACGAAATCGCCAATAGATAAGACCATTTTACAATTTGGGCCCAAGTTAGAAGCAGAGCCTAAGGTGTAAATAATCGATAGTCCATATCTCGGAAACTATAAGAGATAATGCAATTTGGCAACCGGCAGTGTAATTAGCATGCCGAATATTACTTGGAATGTTAATTGGAACGAAATCGCCAATAGATAAGACCATTTTACAATTTGGGCCCAAGTTAGAAGCAGAGCCTAAGGTGTAAATTATCGATAGTCCATATCTCGGAAACTATAAGAGATAATTCAATTTGGCAACCGGCAATGTAATTAGCATGCCGGATATTACTTGGAATGTGAATTGGAACGAAATCGCCAATAGATAAGACCATTTTACAATTTGGGCCCAAGTTAGAAGCAGAGCCTAAGGTGTAAATTATCGATAGTCCATATCTCGGAAACTATAAGGGATAATGCAATTTGGCAACCGGCAATGTAATTAGCATGCCGAATATTACTTGGATTGTGAATTGGAACGAAATCGCCAATAGATAAGACGATTTTACAATTTGGGCCCAAGTTAGAAGCAGAGCCTAAGATGTAAATTATCGATAGTCCATATCTCGGAAACTATAAGAGATAATGCAATTTGGCAACCGGCAATGTAATTAGCATGCCGAATATTACTTGGAATGTGAATTGGAACGAAATCGCCAATAGATAAGACCATTTTACAATTTGGGCCCAAGTTAGAAGCAGAGCCTAAGGTGTAAATTATCGATAGTCCATATCTCGGAAACTATAAGAGATAATGCAATTTGGCAACCGGCAATGTAATTAGCATGCCGAATATTACTTGGAATGTGAATTGGAACGAAATCGCCAATAGATAAGACCATTTTACAATTTGGGCCCAAGTTAGAAGCAGAGCCTAAGGTGTAAATTATCGATAGTCCATATCTCGGAAACTATAAGAGATAATGCAATTTGGCAACCGGCAATGTAATTAGCATGCCGTATATTACTTGGAATGTGAATTGGAACGAAATCGCCAATAGATAAGACCATTTTACAATTTGGGCCCAAGTTAGAAGCAGAGCCTAAGGTGTAAATTATCGATAGTCCATATCTCGGAAACTATAAGAGATAATGCAATTTGGCAACCCGCAATGTAATTAGCATGCCGAATATTGCTTGGAATGTGAATTGGAACGAAATCGCCAATAGATAAGACCATTTTACAATTTGGGCCCAAGTTAGAAGCAGAGCCTAAGGCGTAAATTATCGATAGTCCATATCTCGGAAACTATAAGAGATAATGCAATTTGGCAACCGGCAATGTAATTAGCATGCCGAATATTACTTGGAATGTGAATTGGAACGAAATCGCCAATAGATAAGACCATTTTACAATTTGGGCCCAAGTTAGAAGCAGAGCCTAAGGTGTAAATTATCGATAGTCCATATCTCGGAAACTATAAGAGATAATGCAATTTGGCAACCGGCAATGTAATTAGCATGCCGAATATTACTTGGAATGTGAATTGGAACGAAATCGCCAATAGATAAGACCATTTTACAATTTGGGCCCAAGTTAGAAGCAGAGCCTAAGGTGTAAATTATCGATAGTCCATATCTCGGAAACTATAAGAGATAATGCAATTTGGCAACCGGCAATGTAATTAGCATGCCGTATATTACTTGGAATGTGAATTGGAACGAAATCGCCAATAGATAAGACCATTTTACAATTTGGGCCCAAGTTAGAAGCAGAGCCTAAGGTGTAAATTATTGATAGTCCATATCTCGGAAACTATAAGAGATAATGCAATTTCGCAACCGGCAATGTAATTAGCATGCCGAATATCACTTGGAATGTGAATTGGGACGAAATCGCCAATAGATAAGACCATTTTACAATTTGGGCCCAAGTTAGAAGCAGAGCCTAAGGTGTAAATAATCGATAGTCCATATCTCGGAAACTATAAGAGATAATGCAATTTGGCAACCGGCAGTGTAATTAGCATGCCGAATATTACTTGGAATGTTAATTGGAACGAAATCGCCAATAGATAAGACCATTTTACAATTTAGGCCCAAGTTAGAAGCAGAGCCTAAGATGTAAATTATCGATAGTCCATATCTCGGAAACTATAAGAGATAATGCAATTTGGCAACCGGCAATGTAATTAGCATGCCGAATATTACTTGGAATGTGAATTGGAACGAAATCGCCAATAGATAAGACCATTTTACAATTTGGGCCCAAGTTAGAAGCAGAGCCTAAGGTGTAAATTATCGATAGTCCATATCTCGGAAACTATAAGAGATAATTCAATTTGGCAACCGGCAATGTAATTAGCATGCCGGATATTACTTGGAATGTGAATTGGAACGAAATCGCCAATAGATAAGACCATTTTACAATTTGGGCCCAAGTTAGAAGCAGAGCCTAAGGTGTAAATTATCGATAGTCCATATCTCGGAAACTATAAGAGATAATGCAATTTGGCAACCGGCAATGTAATTAGCATGCCGAATATTACTTGGAATGTGAATTGGAACGAAATCGCCAATAGATAAGACGATTTTACAATTTGGGCCCAAGTTAGAAGCAGAGCCTAAGATGTAAATTATCGATAGTCCATATCTCGGAAACTATAAGAGATAATGCAATTTGGCAACCGGCAATGTAGTTAGCATGCCGAATATTACTTGGAATGTGAATTGGAACGAAATCGCCAATAGATAAGACCATTTTACAATTTGGGCCCAAGTTAGAAGCAGAGCCTAAGGTGTAAATTATCGATAGTCCATATCTCGGAAACTATAAGAGATAATGCAATTTGGCAACCGGCAATGTAATTAGCATGCCGAATATTACTTGGAATGTGAATTGGAACGAAATCGCCAATAGATAAGACCATTTTACAATTTGGGCCCAAGTTAGAAGCAGAGCCTAAGGTGTAAATTATCGATAGTCCATATCTCGGAAACTATAAGAGATAATGCAATTTGGCAACCGGCAATGTAATTAGCATGCCGAATAATAATTGGAATGTGAATTGGAACGAAATCGCCAATAGATAAGACCATTTTACAATTTGGGCCCAAGTTAGAAGTAGAGCCTAAGGTGTAAATTATCGATAGTCCATATCTCGGAAACTATAAGAGATAATGCAATTTGGCAACCGGCAATAAAATTAGCATGCCGAATATTACTTGGAATGTGAATTGGAACGAAATCGCCAATAGATAAGGCCATTTTACAATTTGGGCCCAAGTTAGAAGCAGAGCCTAAGGTGTAAATTATCGATAGTCCATATCTCGGAAACTATAAGAGATAATGCAATTTGGCAACCGGCAATGTAATTAGCATGCCGAATATTACTTGGAATGTGAATTGGAACGAAATCGCCAATAGATAAGACCATTTTACAATTTGGGCCCAAGTTAATTAGCATGCCGAATATTACTTGGAATGTGAATTGGAACGAAATCGCCAATAGATAAGACCATTTTACAATTTGGGCCCAAGTTAGAAGTAGAGCCTAAGGTGTAAATTATCGATAGTCCATATCTCGGAAACTATAAGAGATAATGCAATTTGGCAACCGGCAATAAAATTAGCATGCCGAATATTACTTGGAATGTGAATTGGAACGAAATCGCCAATAGATAAGGCCATTTTACAATTTGGGCCCAAGTTAGAAGCAGAGCCTAAGGTGTAAATTATCGATAGTCCATATCTCGGAAACTATAAGAGATAATGCAATTTGGCAACCGGCAATGTAATTAGCATGCCGAATATTAATTGGAATGTGAATTGGAACGAAATCGCCAATAGATAAGACCATTTTACAATTTGGGCCCAAGTTAGAAGTAGAGCCTAAGGTGTAAATTATCGATAGTCCATATCTCGGAAACTATAAGAGATAATGCAATTTGGCAACCGGCAATATAATTAGCATGCCGAATATTACTTGGAATGTGAATTGGAACGAAATCGCCAATAGGTAAGACCATTTTACAATTTGGGCCCAAGTTAGAAGCAGAGCCTAAGGTGTAAATTATCGATAGTCCATATCTCGGAAACTATAGGAGATAATGCAATTTGGCAACCGGCAATGTAATTAGCATGCCGAATATTACTTGGAATGTGAATTGGAACGAAATCGCCAATAGATAAGACCATTTTACAATTTGGGCCCAAGTTAGAAGCAGAGCCTAAGGTGTAAATTATCGATAGTCCATATCTCGGAAACTATAAGAGGTAATGCAATTTGGCAACCGGCAATGTAATTAGCATGCCGAATATTACTTGGAATGTGAATTGGAACGAAATCGCCAATAGAGAAGACCATTTTACAATTTGGGCCCAAGTTAGAAGCAGAGCCTAAGGTGTAAATTATCGATAGTCCATATCTCGGAAACTATAAGAGATAATGCAATTTGGCAACCGGCAATGTAATTAGCATGCCGAATATTACTCGGAATGTGAATTGGAACGAAATCGCCAATAGATAAGACCATTTTACAATTTGGGCCCAAGTTAGAAGCAGAGCCTAAGGTGTAAATTATCGATAGTCCATATCTCGGAAACTATAAGAGATAATGCAATTTGGCAACCGGCAATGTAATTAGCATGCCGAATATTACTTGGAATGTGAATTGGAACGAAATCGCCAATAGATAAGACCATTTTACAATTTGGGCCCAAGTTAGAAGCAGAGCCTAAGGTGTAAATTATCGATAGTCCATATCTCGGAAACTATAAGAGATAATGCAATTTGGCAACCGGCAATGTAATTAGCATGCCGAATATTACTTGGACTGTGAATTGGAACGAAATCGCCAATAGATAAGACGATTTTACAATTAGGGCCCAAGTTAGAAGCAGAGCCTAAGATGTAAATTATCGATAGTCCATATCTCGGAAACTATAAGAGATAATGCAATTTGGCAACCGGCAATGTAATTAGCATGCCGAATATTACTTGGAATGTGAATTGGAACGAAATCGCCAATAGATAAGACCATTTTACAATTTGGGCCCAAGTTAGAAGCAGAGCCTAAGGTGTAAATTATCGATAGTCCATATCTCGGAAACTATAAGAGATAATGCAATTTGGCAACCGGCAATGTAATTAGCATGCCGAATATTACTTGGAATGTGAATTGGAACGAAATCGCCAATAGGTAAGACCATTTTACAATTTGGGCCCAAGTTAGAAGCAGAGCCTAAGGTGTAAATTATCGATAGTCCATATCTCGGAAACTATAAGAGATAATTCAATTTGGCAACCGGCAATGTAATTAGCATGCCGGATATTACTTGGAATGTGAATTGGAACGAAATCGCCAATAGATAAGACAATTTTACAATTTGGGCCCAAGTTAGAAGCAGAGCCTAAGGTGTAAATTACCGATAGTCCATATCTCGGAAACTATAAGAGATAATGCAATTTGGCAACCGGCAATGTAATTAGCATGCCGAATATTACTTGGAATGTGAATTGGAACGAAATCGCCAATAGATAAGACGATTTTACAATTTGGGCCCAAGTTAGAAGCAGAGCCTAAGGTGTAAATTATCGATAGTCCATATCTCGGAAACTATAAGAGATAATGCAATTTGGCAACCGGCAATGTAATTAGCATGCCGAATATTACTTGGAATGTGAATTGGAACGAAGTCGCCAATAGAGAAGGCCATTTTACAATTTGGGCCCAAGTTAGAAGCAGAGCCTAAGGTGTAAATTATCGATAGTCCATATCTCGGAAACTCTAAGAGATAATGCAATTTGGCAACCGGCAATGTAATTAGCATGCCGAATATTACTTGGAATGTGAATTGGAACGAAATCGCCAATAGAGAAGACCATTTTACAATTTGGGCCCAAGTTAGAAGCAGAGCCTAAGGTGTAAATTATCGATAGTCCATATCTCGGAAACTATAAGAGATAATGCAATTTGGCAACCAGCAATGTAATTAGCATGCCGAATATTACTTGGAATGTGAATTGGAACGAAATCGCCAATAGATAAGACCATTTTACAATTTGGGCCCAAGTTAGAAGCAGAGCCTAAGGTGTAAATTATCGATAGTCCATATCTCGGAAACTATAAGAGATAATGCAATTTGGCAACCGGCAATGTAATTAGCATGCCGAATATTACTTGGAATGTGAATTGGAACGAAATCGCCAATAGAGAAGACCATTTTACAATTTGGGCCCAAGTTAGAAGCAGAGCCTAAGGTGTAAATTATCGAGAGTCCATATTTCGGAAACTATAAGAGATAATGCAATTTGGCAACCGGCAATGTAATTAGCATGCCGAATATTACTTGGAATGTGAATTGGAACGAAAACGCCAATAGATAAGACCATTTTACAATTTGGGCCCAAGTTAGAAGCAGAGCCTAAGGTGTAAATTATCAATAGTCCATATCTCGGAAACTATAATAGATAATGCAATTTGGCAACCGGCAATGTAATTAGCATGCCGAATATTACTTGGAATGTGAATTGGAACGAAATCGCCAATAGATAAGACCATTTTACAATTTGGGCCCAAGTTAGAAGCAGAGCCTAAGGTGTAAATTATTGATAGTCCATATCTCGGAAACTATAAGAGATAATGCAATTTGGCAACCGGCAATGTAATTAGCATGCCGAATATTACTTGGAATGTGAATTGGAACGAAATCGCCAATAGATAAGACCATTTTACAATTTGGGCCCAAGTTAGAAGCAGAGCCTAAGGTGTAAATTATCGATAGTCCATATCTCGGAAACTATAAGAGATAATGCAATTTGGCAACCGGCAATGTAATTAGCATGCCGAATATTACTTGGAATGTGAATTGGAACGAAATCGCCAATAGGTAAGACCATTTTACAATTTGGGCCCAAGTTAGAAGCAGAGCCTAAGGTGTAAATTATCGATAGTCCATATCTCGGAAACTATAAGAGATAATTCAATTTGGCAACCGGCAATGTAATTAGCATGCCGGATATTACTTGGAATGTGAATTGGAACGAAATCGCCAATAGATAAGACCATTTTACAATTTGGGCCCAAGTTAGAAGCAGAGCCTAAGGTGTAAATTACCGATAGTCCATATCTCGGAAACTATAAGAGTTAATGCAATTTGGCAACCGGCAATGTAATTAGCATGCCGAATATTACCTGGAATGTGAATTGGAACGAAATCGCCAATAGATAAGACGATTTTACAATTTGGGCCCAAGTTAGAAGCAGAGCCTAAGGTGTAAATTATCGATAGTCCATATCTCGGAAACTATAAGAGATAATGCAATTTGGCAACCGGCAATGTAATTAGCATGCCGAATATTACTTGGAATGTGAATTGGAACGAAATCGCCAATAGAGAAGACCATTTTACAATTTGGGCCCAAGTTAGAAGCAGAGCTTAAGGTGTAAATTATCGATAGTCCATATCTCGGAAACTATAAGAGATAATGCAATTTGGCAACCGGCAATGTAATTAGCATGCCGAATATTACTTGGAATGTGAATTGGAACGAAATCGCCAATAGAGAAGACCATTTTACAATTTGGGCCCAACTTAGAAGCAGAGCCTAAGGTGTAAATTATCGATAGTCCATATCTCGGAAACTATAAGAGATAATGCAATTTGGCAACCGGCAATGTAATTAGCATGCCGAATATTACTTGGAATGTGAATTGGAATGAAATCGCCAATAGATAAGGCCATTTTACAATTTGGGCCCAAGTTAGAAGCAGAGCCTAAGGTGTAAATTATCGATAGTCCATATCTCGGAAACTATAAGAGATAATGCAATTTGGCAACCGGCAATGTAATTAGCATGCAGAATATTACTTGGAATGTGAATTGGAACGAAATCGCTAATAGAGAAGACCATTTTACAATTTGGGCCCAAGTTAGAAGCAGAGCCTAAGGTGTAAATTATCGATAGTCCATATCTCGGAAACTATAAGAGATAATGCAATTTGGCAACCGGCAATGTAATTAGCATGCCGAATATTACTTGGAATGTGAATTGGAACGAAAACGCCAATAGATAAGACCATTTTACAATTTGGGCCCAAGTTAGAAGCAGAGCCTAAGGTGTAAATTATCGATAGTCCATATCTCGGAAACTGTAATAGATAATGCAATTTGGCAACCGGCAATGTAATTAGCATGCCGAATATTACTTGGAATGTGAATTGGAACGAAATCGCCAATAGATAAGACCATTTTACAATTTGGGCCCAAGTTAGAAGCAGAGCCTAAGGTGTAAATTATCGATAGTCCATATCTCGGAAACTATAAGAGATAATGCAATTTGGCAACCGGCAATGTAATTAGCATGCCGAATATTACTTGGAATGTGAATTGGAACGAAATCGCCAATAGATAAGACCATTTTACAATTTGGGCCCAAGTTAGAAGCAGAGCCTAAGGTGTAAATTATTGATAGTCCATATCTCGGAAACTATAAGAGATAATGCAATTTCGCAACCGGCAATGTAATTAGCATGCCGAATATCACTTGGAATGTGAATTGGGACGAAATCGCCAATAGATAAGACCATTTTACAATTTGGGCCCAAGTTAGAAGCAGAGCCTGAGGTGTAAATTATCGATAGTCCATATCTCGGAAACTATAAGAGATAATGCAATTTGGCAACCGGCAATGTAATTAGCATGCCGAATATTACTTGGAATGTGAATTGGAACGAAATCGCCAATAGATAAGACCATTTTACAATTTGCTCCCAAGTTAGAAGCAGAGCCTAAGATGTAAATTATCGATAGTCCATATCTCGGAAACTATAAGAGATAATGCAATTTGGCAACCGGCAATGTAATTAGCATGCCGAATATTACTTGGAATGTGAATTGGAACGAAATCGCCAATAGATAAGACCATTTTACAATTTGGGCCCAAGTTAGAAGCAGAGCCTAAGGTGTAAATTATCGATAGTCCATATCTCGGAAACTATAAGAGATAATTCAATTTGGCAATCGGCAATGTAATTAGCATGCCGGATATTACTTGGAATGTGAATTGGAACGAAATCGCCAATAGATAAGACCATTTTACAATTTGGGCCCAAGTTAGAAGCAGAGCCTAAGGTGTAAATTATCGATAGTCCATATCTCGGAAACTATAAGAGATAATGCAATTTGGCAACCGGCAATGTAATTAGCATGCCGAATATTACTTGGAATGTGAATTGGAACGAAATCGCCAATAGATAAGACCATTTTACAATTTGGGCCCAAGTTAGAAGCAGAGCCTAAGGTGTAAATTATCGATAGTCCATATCTCGGAAACTATAAGAGATAATGCAATTTGGCAACCGGCAATGTAATTAGCAAGCCGAATATTACTTGGAATGTGAATTGGAACGAAATCGCCAATAGGTAAGACCATTTTACAATTTGGGCCCAAGTTAGAAGCAGAGCCTAAGGTGTAAATTATCGATAGTCCATATCTCGGAAACTATAAGAGATAATTCAATTTGGCAACCGGCAATGTAATTAGCATGCCGGATATTACTTGGAATGTGAATTGGAACGAAATCGCCAATAGATAAGACCATTTTACAATTTGGGCCCAAGTTAGAAGCAGAGCCTAAGGTGTAAATTACCGATAGTCCATATCTCGGAAACTATAAGAGATAATGCAATTTGGCAACCGGCAATGTAATTAGCATGCCGAATATTACTTGGAATGTGAATTGGAACGAAATCGCCAATAGATAAGACGATTTTACAATTTGGGCCCAAGTTAGAAGCAGAGCCTAAGGTGTAAATTATCGATAGTCCATATCTCGGAAACTATAAGAGATAATGCAATTTGGCAACCGGCAATGTAATTAGCATGCCGAATATTACTTGGAATGTGAATTGGAACGAAATCGCCAATAGAGAAGACCATTTTACAATTTGGGCCCAAGTTAGAAGCAGAGCCTAAGGTGTAAATTATCGATAGTCCATATCTCGGAAACTATAAGAGATAATGCAATTTGGCAAACGGCAATGTAATTAGCATTCCGAATATTACTTGGAATGTGAATTGGAACGAAATCGCCAATAGAGAAGACCATTTCACAATTTGGGCCCAACTTAGAAGCAGAGCCTAAGGTGTAAATTATCGATAGTCCATATCTCGGAAACTATAAGAGATAATGCAATTTGGCAACCGGCAATGTAATTAGCATGCCGAATATTACTTGGAATGTGAATTGGAACGAAATCGCCAATAGAGAAGACCATTTTACAATTTGGGCCCAAGTTAGAAGCAGAGCCTAAGGTGTAAATTATCGATAGTCCATATCACGGAAACTATAAGAGATAATGCAATTTGGCAACCGGCAATGTAATTAGCATGCCGGATATTACTTGGAATGTGAATTGGAACGAAATCGCCAATAGATAAGACCATTTTACAATTTGGGCCCAAGTTAGAAGCAGAGCCTAAGGTGTAAATTATCGATAGTCCATATCTCGGAAACTATAAGAGATAATTCAATTTGGCAACCGGCAATGTAATTAGCATGCCGGATATTACTTGGAATGTGAATTGGAACGAAATCGCCAATAGATAAGACCATTTTACAATTTGGGCCCAAGTTAGAAGCAGAGCCTAAGGTGTAAATTACCGATAGTCCATATCTCGGAAACTATAAGAGATAATGCAATTTGGCAACCGGCAATGTAATTAGCATGCCGAATATTACTTGGAATGTGAATTGGAACGAAATCGCCAATAGATAAGACGATTTTACAATTTGGGCCCAAGTTAGAAGCAGAGCCTAAGGTGTAAATTATCGATAGTCCATATCTCGGAAACTATAAGAGATAATGCAATTTGGCAACCGGCAATGTCATTAGCATGCCGAATATTACTTGGAATGTGAATTGGAACGAAATCGCCAATAGATAAGACCATTTTACAATTTGGGCCCAAGTTAGAAGCAGAGCCTAAGGTGTAAATTATCGATAGTCCATATCACGGAAACTATAAGAGATAATGCAATTTGGCAACCGGCAATGTAATTAGCATGCCGAATATTACTTGGAATGTGAATTGGAACGAAATCGCCAATAGATAAGACCATTTTACAATTTGGGCCCAAGTTAGAAGCAGAGCCTAAGGTGTAAATTATCGATAGTCCATATCTCGGAAACTATAAGAGATAATTCAATTTGGCAACCGGCAATGTAATTAGCATGCCGGATATTACTTGGAATGTGAATTGGAACGAAATCGCCAATAGATAAGACCATTTTACAATTTGGGCCCAAGTTAGAAGCAGAGCCTAAGGTGTAAATTATCGATAGTCCATATCTCGGAAACTATAAGAGATAATGCAATTTGGCAACCGGCAATGTAATTAGCATGCCGAATATTACTTGGAATGTGAATTGGAACGAAATCGCCAATAGATAAGACGATTTTACAATTTGGGCCCAAGTTAGAAGCAGAGCCTAAGATGTAAATTATCGATAGTCCATACCTCGGAAACTATAAGAGATAATGCAATTTGGCAACCGGCAATGTAATTAGCATGCCGAATATTACTTGGAATGTGAATTGGAACGAAATCGCCAATAGATAAGACCATTTTACAATTTGGGCCCAAGTTAGAAGCAGAGCCTAAGGTGTAAATTATCGATAGTCCATATCTCGGAAACTATAAGAGATAATGCAATTTGGCAACCGGCAATGTAATTAGCATGCCGAATATTACTTGGAATGTGAATTGGAACGAAATCGCCAATAGGTAAGACCATTTTACAATTTGGGCCCAAGTTAGAAGCAGAGCCTAAGGTGTAAATTATCGATAGTCCATATCTCGGAAACTATAAGAGATAATTCAATTTGGCAACCGGCAATGTAATTAGCATGCCGGATATTACTTGGAATGTGAATTGGAACGAAATCGCCAATAGATAAGACCATTTTACAATTTGGGCCCAAGTTAGAAGCAGAGCCTAAGGTGTAAATTACCGATAGTACATATCTCGGAAACTATAAGAGATAATGCAATTTGGCAACCGGCAATGTAATTAGCATGCCGAATATTACTTGGAATGTGAATTGGAACGAAATCGCCAATAGATAAGACCATTTTACAATTTGGGCCCAAGTTAGAAGCAGAGCCTAAGGTGTAAATTATCGATAGCCCATATCTCGGAAACTATAATAGATAATGCAATTTGGCAACCGGCAATGTAATTAGCATGCCGAATATTACTTGGAATGTGAATTGGAACGAAATCGCCAATAGATAAGACCATTTTACAATTTGGGCCCAAGTTAGGAGCAGAACCTAAGGTGTAAATTATCGATAGTCCATATCTCGGAAACTATAAGAGATAATGCACTTTGGCAACCGGCAATGTAATTAGCATGCCGAATATTACTTGGAATGTGAATTGGAACGAAATCGCTAATAGATAAGACCATTTTACAATTTGGGCCCAAGTTAGAAGCAGAGCCTAAGGTGTAAATTATCCATAGTCCATATCTCGGAAACTATAAGAGATAATGCAATTTGGCAACCGGTAATGTAATTAGCATGCCGAATATTACTTGGAATGTGAATTGGAACGAAATCGCCATTAGATAAGACCATTTTACAATTTGGGCCCAAGTTAGAAGCAGAGCCTAAGGTGTAAATTATCGATAGTCCATATCTCGGAAACTATAAGAGATAATGCACTTTGGCAACCGGCAATGTAATTAGCATGCCGAATATTACTTGGAATGTGAATTGGAACGAAATCGCCAATAGATAAGACCATTTTACAATTTGGGCCCAAGTTAGAAGCAGAGCCTAAGGTGTAAATTATTGATAGTCCATATCTCGGAAACTATAAGAGATAATGCAATTTCGCAACCGGCAATGTAATTAGCATGCCGAATATCACTTGGAATGTGAATTGGGACGAAATCGCCAATAGATAAGACCATTTTACAATTTGGGCCCAAGTTAGAAGCAGAGCCTAAGGTGTAAATTATCGATAGTCCATATCTCGGAAACTATAAGAGATAATGCAATTTGGCAACCGGCAATGTAATTAGCATGCCGAATATTACTTGGAATGTGAATTGGAACGAAATCGCCAATAGATAAGACCATTTTACAATTTGGGCCCAAGTTAGAAGCAGAGCCTAAGATGTAAATTATCGATAGTCCATATCTCGGAAACTATAAGAGATAATGCAATTTGGCAACCGGCAATGTAATTAGCATGCCGAATATTACTTGGAATGTGAATTGGAACGAAATCGCCAATAGATAAGACCATTTTACAATTTGGGCCCAAGTTAGAAGCAGAGCCTAAGGTGTAAATTATCGATAGTCCATATCTCGGAAACTATAAGAGATAATTCAATTTGGCAACCGGCAATGTAATTAGCATGCCGGATATTACTTGGAATGTGAATTGGAACGAAATCGCCAATAGATAAGACCATTTTACAATTTGGGCCCAAGTTAGAAGCAGAGCCTAAGGTGTAAATTATCGATAGTCCATATATCGGAAACTATAAGAGATAATGCAATTTGGCAACCGGCAATGTAATTAGCATGCCGAATATTACTTGGAATGTGAATTGGAACGAAATCGCCAATAGATAAGACGATTTTACAATTTGGGCCCAAGTTAGAAGCAGAGCCTAAGATGTAAATTATCGATAGTCCGTATCTCGGAAACTATAAGAGATAATGCAATATGGCAACCGGCAATGTAATTAGCATGCCGAATATTACTTGGAATGTGAATTGGAACGAAATCGCCAATAGATAAGACCATTTTACAATTTGGGCCCAAGTTAGAAGCAGAGCCTAAGGTGTAAATTATCGATAGTCCATATCTCGGAAACTATAAGAGATAATGCAATTTGGCAACCGGCAATGTAATTAGCATGCCGAATATTACTTGGAATGTGAATTGGAACGAAATCGCCAATAGGTAAGACCATTTTACAATTTGGGCCCAAGTTAGAAGCAGAGCCTAAGGTGTAAATTATCGATAGTCCATATCTCGGAAACTATAAGAGATAATGCAATTTGGCAACCGGCAATGTAATTAGCATGCCGAATATTACTTGGAATGTGAATTGGAACGAAATCGCCAATAGATAAGACGATTTTACAATTTGGGCCCAAGTTAGAAGCAGAGCCTAAGGTGTAAATTATCGATAGTCCATATCTCGAAAACTATAAGAGATAATGCAATTTGGCAACTGGCAATGTAATTAGCATGCCGAATATTACTTGGAATGTGAATTGGAACGAAATCGCCAATAGAGAAGACCATTTTACAATTTGGGCCCAAGTTAGAAGCAGAGCCTAAGGTGTAAATTATCGATAGTCCATATCTCGGAAACTATAAGAGATAATGCAATTTGGCAAACGGCAATGTAATTAGCATGCCGAATATTACTTGGAATGTGAATTGGAACGAAATCGCCAATAGAGAAGACCATTTTACAATTTGGGCCCAAGTTAGAAGCAGAGCCTAAGGTGTAAATTATCGATAGTCCATATCTCGGAAACTATAAGATATAATGCAATTTGGCAACCGGCAATGTAATTAGCATGCCGAATATTACTTGGAATGTGAATTGGAACGAAATCGCCAATAGATAAGACCATTTTACAATTTGGGCCCAAGTTAGAAGCAGAGCCTAAGGTGTAAATTATCGATAGTCCATATCTCGGAAACTATAAGAGATAATGCAATTTGGCAACCGGCAATGTAATTAGCATGCCGAATATTACTTGGAATGTGAATTGGAACGAAATCGCCAATAGAGAAGACCATTTTACAATTTGGGCCCAAGTTAGAAGCAGAGCCTAAGGTGTAAATTATCGATAGTCCATATCTCGGAAACTATAAGAGATAATGCAATTTGGCAACCGGCAATGTAATTAGCATGCCGAATAATACTCGGAATGTGAATTGGAACGAAATCGCCAATAGATAAGACCATTTTACAATTTGGGCCCAAGTTAGAAGCAGAGCCTAAGGTGTAAATTATCGATAGTCCATATCTCGGAAACTATAAGAGATAATTCAATTTGGCAACCGGCAATGTAATTAGCATGCCGGATATTACTTGGAATGTGAATTGGAACGAAATCGCCAATAGATAAGACCATTTTACAATTTGGGCCCAAGTTAGAAGCAGAGCCTAAGGTGTAAATTATCGATAGTCCATATCTCGGAAACTATAAGAGATAATGCAATTTGGCAACCGGCAACGTAATTAGCATGCCGAATATTACTTGGAATGTGAATTGGAACCAAATCGCCAATAGATAAGACGATTTTACAATTTGGGCCCAAGTTAGAAGCAGAGCCTAAAATGTAAATTATCGATAGTCCATATCTCGGAAACTATAAGAGATAATGCAATTTGGCAACCGGCAATGTAATTAGCATGCCGAATATTACTTGGAATGTGAATTGGAACGAAATCGCCAATAGAGAAGACCATTTTACAATTTGGGCCCAAGTTAGAAGCAGAGCCTAAGGTGTAAATTATCGATAGTCCATATCTCGGAAACTATAAGAGATAATGCAATTTGGCAACCGGCAATGTAATTAGCATGCCGAATATTACTTGGAATGTGAATTGGAACGAAATCGCCAATAGAGAAGACCATTTTACAATTTGGGCCCAAGTTAGAAGCAGAGCCTAAGGTGTATATTATCGATAGTCCATATCTCGGAAACTATAAGAGATAATGCAATTTGGCAACCGGCAATGTAATTAGCATGCCGAATATTACTTGGAATGTGAATTGGAACGAAATCGCCAATAGAGAAGACCATTTTACAATTTGGGCCCAAGTTAGAAGCAGAGCCTAAGGTGTAAATTATCGATAGTCCATATCTCGGAAACTATAAGAGATAATGCAATTTGGCAACCGGCAATGTAATTAGCATGCCGAATATTACTTGGAATGTGAATTGGAACGAAATCGCCAATAGAGAAGACCATTTTACAATTTGGGCCCAAGTTAGAAGCAGAGCCTAAGGTGTAAATTATCGATAGTCCATATCTCGGAAACTATAAGAGATAATGCAATTTGGCAACCGGCAATGTAATTAGCATGCCGAATATTACTTGGAATGTGAATTGGAACGAAATCGCCAATAGAGAAGACCATTTTACAATTTGGGCCCAAGTTAGAAGCAGAGCCTAAGGTGTAAATTATCGATAGTCCATATCTCGGAAACTATAAGAGATAATGCAATTTGGCAACCGGCAATGTAATTAGCATGCCGAATATTACTTGGAATGTGAATTGGAACGAAATCGCCAATAGAGAAGACCATTTTACAATTTGGGCCCAAGTTAGAAGCAGAGCCTAAGGTGTAAATTATCGATAGTCCATATCTCGGAAACTATAAGAGATAATTCAATTTGGCAACCGGCAATGTAATTAGCATACCGGATATTACTTGGAATGTGAATTGGAACGAAATCGCCAATAGATAAGACCATTTTACAATTTGGGCCCAAGTTAGAAGCAGAGCCTAAGGTGTAAATTACCGATAGTCCATATCTCGGAAACTATAAGAGATAATGCAATTTGGCAACCGGCAATGTAATTAGCATGCCGAATATTACTTGGAATGTGAATTGGAACGAAATCGCCAATAGATAAGACGATTTTACAATTTGGGCCCAAGTTAGAAGCAGAGCCTAAGGTGTAAATTATCGATAGTCCATATCTCGGAAACTATAAGAGATAATGCAATTTGGCAACCGGCAATGTCATTAGCATGCCGAATATTACTTGGAATGTGAATTGGAACGAAATCGCCAATAGATAAGACCATTTTACAATTTGGGCCCAAGTTAGAAGCAGAGCCTAAGGTGTAAATTATCGATAGTCCATATCTCGGAAACTATAAGAGATAATGCAATTTGGCAACCGGCAATGTAATTAGCATGCCGAATATTACTTGGAATGTGAATTGGAACGAAATCGCCAATAGATAAGACCATTTTACAATTTGGGCCCATGTTAGAAGCAGAGCCTAAGGTGTAAATTATCGATAGTCCATATCTCGGAAACTATAAGAGATAATTCAATTTGGCAACCGGCAATGTAATTAGCATGCCGGATATTACTTGGAATGTGAATTGGAACGAAATCGCCAATAGATAAGACCATTTTACAATTTGGGCCCAAGTTAGAAGCAGAGCCTAAGGTGTAAATTATCGATAGTCCATATCTCGGAAACTATAAGAGATAATGCAATTTGGCAACCGGCAATGTAATTAGCATGCCGAATATTACTTGGAATGTGAATTGGAACGAAATCGCCAATAGATAAGACGATTTTACAATTTGGGCCCAAGTTAGAAGCAGAGCCTAAGATGTAAATTATCGATAGTCCATACCTCGGAAACTATAAGAGATAATGCAATTTGGCAACCGGCAATGTAATTAGCATGCCGAATATTACTTGGAATGTGAATTGGAACGAAATCGCCAATAGATAAGACCATTTTACAATTTGGGCCCAAGTTAGAAGCAGAGCCTAAGGTGTAAATTATCGATAGTCCATATCTCGGAAACTATAAGAGATAATGCAATTTGGCAACCGGCAATGTAATTAGCATGCCGAATATTACTTGGAATGTGAATTGGAACGAAATCGCCAATAGGTAAGACCATTTTACAATTTGGGCCCAAGTTAGAAGCAGAGCCTAAGGTGTAAATTATCGATAGTCCATATCTCGGAAACTATAAGAGATAATTCAATTTGGCAACCGGCAATGTAATTAGCATGCCGGATATTACTTGGAATGTGAATTGGAACGAAATCGCCAATAGATAAGACCATTTTACAATTTGGGCCCAAGTTAGAAGCAGAGCCTAAGGTGTAAATTACCGATAGTCCATATCTCGGAAACTATAAGAGATAATGCAATTTGGCAACCGGCAATGTAATTAGCATGCCGAATATTACTTGGAATGTGAATTGGAACGAAATCGCCAATAGATAAGACCATTTTACAATTTGGGCCCAAGTTAGAAGCAGAGCCTAAGGTGTAAATTATCGATAGCCCATATCTCGGAAACTATAATAGATAATGCAATTTGGCAACCGGCAATGTAATTAGCATGCCGAATATTACTTGGAATGTGAATTGGAACGAAATCGCCAATAGATAAGACCATTTTACAATTTGGGCCCAAGTTAGGAGCAGAGCCTAAGGTGTAAATTATCGATAGTCCATATCTCGGAAACTATAAGAGATAATGCACTTTGGCAACCGGCAATGTAATTAGCATGCCGAATATTACTTGGAATGTGAATTGGAACGAAATCGCCAATAGATAAGACCATTTTACAATTTGGGCCCAAGTTAGAAGCAGAGCCTAAGGTGTAAATTATCGATAGTCCATATCTCGGAAACTATAAGAGATAATGCAATTTGGCAACCGGCAATGTAATTAGCATGCCGAATATTACTTGGAATGTGAATTGGAACGAAATCGCCATTAGATAAGACCATTTTACAATTTGGGCCCAAGTTAGAAGCAGAGCCTAAGGTGTAAATTATCGATAGTCCATATCTCGGAAACTATAAGAGATAATGCACTTTGGCAACCGGCAATGTAATTAGCATGCCGAATATTACTTGGAATGTGAATTGGAACGAAATCGCCAATAGATAAGACCATTTTACAATTTGGGCCCAAGTTAGAAGCAGAGCCTAAGGTGTAAATTATTGATAGTCCATATCTCGGAAACTATAAGAGATAATGCAATTTCGCAACCGGCAATGTAATTAGCATGCCGAATATCACTTGGAATGTGAATTGGGACGAAATCGCCAATAGATAAGACCATTTTACAATTTGGGCCCAAGTTAGAAGCAGAGCCTAAGGTGTAAATTATCGATAGTCCATATCTCGGAAACTATAAGAGATAATGCAATTTGGCAACCGGCAATGTAATTAGCATGCCGAATATTACTTGGAATGTGAATTGGAACGAAATCGCCAATAGATAAGACCATTTTACAATTTGGGCCCAAGTTAGAAGCAGAGCCTAAGATGTAAATTATAGATAGTCCATATCTCGGAAACTATAAGAGATAATGCAATTTGGCAACCGGCAATGTAATTAGCATGCCGAATATTACTTGGAATGTGAATTGGAACGAAATCGCCAATAGATAAGACCATTTTACAATTTGGGCCCAAGTTAGAAGCAGAGCCTAAGGTGTAAATTATCGATAGTCCATATCTCGGAAACTATAAGAGATAATTCAATTTGGCAACCGGCAATGTAATTAGCATGCCGGATATTACTTGGAATGTGAATTGGAACGAAATCGCCAATAGATAAGACCATTTTACAATTTGGGCCCAAGTTAGAAGCAGAGCCTAAGGTGTAAATTATCGATAGTCCATATATCGGAAACTATAAGAGATAATGCAATTTGGCAACCGGCAATGTAATTAGCATGCCGAATATTACTTGGAATGTGAATTGGAACGAAATCGCCAATAGATAAGACGATTTTACAATTTGGGCCCAAGTTAGAAGCAGAGCCTAAGATGTAAATTATCGATAGTCCGTATCTCGGAAACTATAAGAGATAATGCAATATGGCAACCGGCAATGTAATTAGCATGCCGAATATTACTTGGAATGTGAATTGGAACGAAATCGCCAATAGATAAGACCATTTTACAATTTGGGCCCAAGTTAGAAGCAGAGCCTAAGGTGTAAATTATCGATAGTCCATATCTCGGAAACTATAAGAGATAATGCAATTTGGCAACCGGCAATGTAATTAGCATGCCGAATATTACTTGGAATGTGAATTGGAACGAAATCGCCAATAGGTAAGACCATTTTACAATTTGGGCCCAAGTTAGAAGCAGAGCCTAAGGTGTAAATTATCGATAGTCCATATCTCGGAAACTATAAGAGATAATGCAATTTGGCAACCGGCAATGTAATTAGCATGCCGAATATTACTTGGAATGTGAATTGGAACGAAATCGCCAATAGATAAGACGATTTTACAATTTGGGCCCAAGTTAGAAGCAGAGCCTAAGGTGTAAATTATCGATAGTCCATATCTCGAAAACTATAAGAGATAATGCAATTTGGCAACCGGCAATGTAATTAGCATGCCGAATATTACTTGGAATGTGAATTGGAACGAAATCGCCAATAGAGAAGACCATTTTACAATTTGGGCCCAAGTTAGAAGCAGAGCCTAAGGTGTAAATTATCGATAGTCCATATCTCGGAAACTATAAGAGATAATGCAATTTGGCAAACGGCAATGTAATTAGCATGCCGAATATTACTTGGAATGTGAATTGGAACGAAATCGCCAATAGAGAAGACCATTTTACAATTTGGGCCCAAGTTAGAAGCAGAGCCTAAGGTGTAAATTATCGATAGTCCATATCTCGGAAACTATAAGATATAATGCAATTTGGCAACCGGCAATGTAATTAGCATGCCGAATATTACTTGGAATGTGAATTGGAACGAAATCGCCAATAGATAAGACCATTTTACAATTTGGGCCCAAGTTAGAAGCAGAGCCTAAGGTGTAAATTATCGATAGTCCATATCTCGGAAACTATAAGAGATAATGCAATTTGGCAACCGGCAATGTAATTAGCATGCCGAATATTACTTGGAATGTGAATTGGAACGAAATCGCCAATAGAGAAGACCATTTTACAATTTGGGCCCAAGTTAGAAGCAGAGCCTAAGGTGTAAATTATCGATAGTCCATATCTCGGAAACTATAAGAGATAATGCAATTTGGCAACCGGCAATGTAATTAGCATGCCGAATAATACTCGGAATGTGAATTGGAACGAAATCGCCAATAGATAAGACCATTTTACAATTTGGGCCCAAGTTAGAAGCAGAGCCTAAGGTGTAAATTATCGATAGTCCATATCTCGGAAACTATAAGAGATAATTCAATTTGGCAACCGGCAATGTAATTAGCATGCCGGATATTACTTGGAATGTGAATTGGAACGAAATCGCCAATAGATAAGACCATTTTACAATTTGGGCCCAAGTTAGAAGCAGAGCCTAAGGTGTAAATTATCGATAGTCCATATCTCGGAAACTATAAGAGATATTGCAATTTGGCAACCGGCAACGTAATTAGCATGCCGAATATTACTTGGAATGTGAATTGGAACCAAATCGCCAATAGATAAGACGATTTTACAATTTGGGCCCAAGTTAGAAGCAGAGCCTAAAATGTAAATTATCGATAGTCCATATCTCGGAAACTATAAGAGATAATGCAATTTGGCAACCGGCAATGTAATTAGCATGCCGAATATTACTTGGAATGTGAATTGGAACGAAATCGCCAATAGATAAGACCATTTTACAAGTTGGGCCCAAGTTAGAAGCAGAGCCTAAGGTGTAAATTATCGATAGTCCATATCTCGGAAACTATAAGAGATAATGCAATTTGGCAACCGGCAATGTAATTAGCAAGCCGAATATTACTTGGAATGTGAATTGGAACGAAATCGCCAATAGGTAAGACCATTTTACAATTTGGGCCCAAGTTAGAAGCAGAGCCTAAGGTGTAAATTATCGATAGTCCATATCTCGGAAACTATAAGAGATAATTCAATTTGGCAACCGGCAATGTAATTAGCATGCCGGATATTACTTGGAATGTGAATTGGAACGAAATCGCCAATAGATAAGACCATTTTACAATTTGGGCCCAAGTTAGAAGCAGAGTCTAAGGTGTAAATTACCGATAGTCCATATCTCGGAAACTATAAGAGATAATGCAATTTGGCAACCGGCAATGTAATTAGCATGCCGAATATTACTTGGAATGTGAATTGGAACGAAATCGCCAATAGAGAAGACCATTTTACAATTTGGGCCCAAGTTAGAAGCAGAGCCTAAGGTGTAAATTATCGATAGTCCATATCTCGGAAACTATAAGAGATAATGCAATTTGGCAAACGGCAATGTAATTAGCATGCCGAATATTACTTGGAATGTGAATTGGAACGAAATCGCCAATAGAGAAGACCATTTTACAATTTGGGCCCAAGTTAGAAGTAGAGCCTAAGGTGTAAATTATCGATAGTCCATATCTCGGAAACTATAAGAGATAATGCAATTTGGCAACCGGCAATGTAATTAGCATGCCGAATATTACTTGGAATGTGAATTGGAACGAAATCGCCAATAGATAAGACCATTTTACAATTTGGGCCCAAGTTAGAAGCAGAGCCTAAGGTGTAAATTATCGATAGTCCATATCTCGGAAACTATAAGAGATAATGCAATTTGGCAACCGGCAATGTAATTAGCATGCCGAATATTACTTGGAATGTGAATTGGAACGAAATCGCCAATAGAGAAGACCATTTTACAATTTGGGCCCAAGTTAGAAGCAGAGCCTAAGGTGTAAATTATCGATAGTCCATATCTCGGAAACTATAAGAGATAATGCAATTTGGCAACCGGCAATGTAATTAGCATGCCGAATATTACTTGGAATGTGAATTGGAACGAAATCGCCAATAGATAAGACGATTTTACAATTTGGGCCCAAGTTAGAAGCAGAGCCTAAGGTGTAAATTATCGATAGACCATAACTCGGAAACTATAAGAGATAATGCAATTTGGCAACCGGCAATGTAATTAGCAAGCCGAATATTACTTGGAATGTGAATTGGAACGAAATCGCCAATAGGTAAGACCATTTTACAATTTGGGCCCAAGTTAGAAGCAGAGCCTAAGGTGTAAATTATCGATAGTCCATATCTCGGAAACTATAAGAGATAATTCAATTTGGCAACCGGCAATGTAATTAGCATGCCGGATATTACTTGGAATATGAATTGGAACGAAATCGCCAATAGATAAGACCATTTTACAATATGGGCCCAAGTTAGAAGCAGAGCCTAAGGTGTAAATTACCGATAGTCCATATCTCGGAAACTATAAGAGATAATGCAATTTGGCAACCGGCAATGTAATTAGCATGCCGAATATTACTTGGAATGTGAATTGGAACGAAATCGCCAATAGATAAGACGATTTTACAATTTGGGCCCAAGTTAGAAGCAGAGCCTAAGGTGTAAATTATCGATAGTCCATATCTCGGAAACTATAAGAGATAATGCAATTTGGCAACCGGCAATGTAATTAGCATGCCGAATATTACTTGGAATGTGAATTGGAACGAAATCGCCAATAGAGAAGACCATTTTACAATTTGGGCCCAAGTTAGATGCAGAGCCTAAGGTGTAAATTATCGATAGTCCATATCTCGGAAACTATAAGAGATAATGCAATTTGGCAACCGGCAATGTAATTAGCATGCCGAATATTACTTGGAATGTGAATTGGAACGAAATCGCCAATAGAGAAGACCATTTTACAATTTGGGCCCAAGTTAGAAGCAGAGCCTAAGGTGTAAATTATCGATAGTCCATATCTCGGAAACTATAAGAGATAATGCAATTTGGCAACCGGCAATGTAATTAGCATGCCGAATATTACTTGGAATGTGAATTGGAACGAAATCGCCAATAGATAAGACCATTTTACAATTTGGGCCCAAGTTAGAAGCAGAGCCTAAGGTGTAAATTATCGATAGTCCATATCTCGGAAACTATAAGAGATAATGCAATTTGGCAACCGGCAATGTAATTAGCATGCCGAATATTACTTGGAATGTGAATTGGAACGAAATCGCCAATAGATAAGACCATTTTACAATTTGGGCCCAAGTTAGAAGCAGAGCCTAAGGTGTAAATTATCGATAGTCCATATCTCGGAAACTATAAGAGATAATTCAATTTGGCAACCGGCAATGTAATTAGCATGCCGGATATTACTTGGAATGTGAATTGGAACGAAATCGCCAATAGATAAGACCATTTTACAATTTGGGCCCAAGTTAGAAGCAGAGCCTAAGGTGTAAATTATCGATAGTCCATATCTCGGAAACTATAAGAGATAATGCAATTTGGCAACCGGCAATGTAATTAGCATGCCGAATATTACTTGGAATGTGAATTGGAACGAAATCGCCAATAGATAAGACGATTTTACAATTTGGGCCCAAGTTAGAAGCAGAGCCTAAGATGTAAATTATCGATAGTCCATATCTCGGAAACTATAAGAGATAATGCAATTTGGCAACCGGCAATGTAATTAGCATGCCGAATATTACTTGGAATGTGAATTGGAACGAAATCGCCAATAGATAAGACCATTTTACAATTTGGGCCCAAGTTAGAAGCAGAGCCTAAGGTGTAAATTATCGATAGTCCATATCTCGGAAACTATAAGAGATAATGCAATTTGGCAACCGGCAATGTAATTAGCATGCCGAATATTACTTGGAATGTGAATTGGAACGAAATCGCCAATAGATAAGACGATTTTACAATTTGGGCCCAAGTTAGAAGCAGAGCCTAAGATGTAAATTATCGATAGTCCATACCTCGGAAACTATAAGAGATAATGCAATTTGGCAACCGGCAATGTAATTAGCATGCCGAATATTACTTGGAATGTGAATTGGAACGAAATCGCCAATAGATAAGACCATTTTACAATTTGGGCCCAAGTTAGAAGCAGAGCCTAAGGTGTAAATTATCGATAGTCCATATCTCGGAAACTATAAGAGATAATGCAATTTGGCAACCGGCAATGTAATTAGCATGCCGAATATTACTTGGAATGTGAATTGGAACGAAATCGCCAATAGGTAAGACCATTTTACAATTTGGGCCCAAGTTAGAAGCAGAGCCTAAGGTGTAAATTATCGATAGTCCATATCTCGGAAACTATAAGAGATAATTCAATTTGGCAACCGGCAATGTAATTAGCATGCCGGATATTACTTGGAATGTGAATTGGAACGAAATCGCCAATAGATAAGACCATTTTACAATTTGGGCCCAAGTTAGAAGCAGAGCCTAAGGTGTAAATTACCGATAGTACATATCTCGGAAACTATAAGAGATAATGCAATTTGGCAACCGGCAATGTAATTAGCATGCCGAATATTACTTGGAATGTGAATTGGAACGAAATCGCCAATAGATAAGACCATTTTACAATTTGGGCCCAAGTTAGAAGCAGAGCCTAAGGTGTAAATTATCGATAGCCCATATCTCGGAAACTATAATAGATAATGCAATTTGGCAACCGGCAATGTAATTAGCATGCCGAATATTACTTGGAATGTGAATTGGAACGAAATCGCCAATAGATAAGACCATTTTACAATTTGGGCCCAAGTTAGGAGCAGAGCCTAAGGTGTAAATTATCGATAGTCCATATCTCGGAAACTATAAGAGATAATGCACTTTGGCAACCGGCAATGTAATTAGCATGCCGAATATTACTTGGAATGTGAATTGGAACGAAATCGCCAATAGATAAGACCATTTTACAATTTGGGCCCAAGTTAGAAGCAGAGCCTAAGGTGTAAATTATCGATAGTCCATATCTCGGAAACTATAAGAGATAATGCAATTTGGCAACCGGTAATGTAATTAGCATGCCGAATATTACTTGGAATGTGAATTGGAACGAAATCGCCATTAGATAAGACCATTTTACAATTTGGGCCCAAGTTAGAAGCAGAGCCTAAGGTGTAAATTATCGATAGTCCATATCTCGGAAACTATAAGAGATAATGCACTTTGGCAACCGGCAATGTAATTAGCATGCCGAATATTACTTGGAATGTGAATTGGAACGAAATCGCCAATAGATAAGACCATTTTACAATTTGGGCCCAAGTTAGAAGCAGAGCCTAAGGTGTAAATTATTGATAGTCCATATCTCGGAAACTATAAGAGATAATGCAATTTCGCAACCGGCAATGTAATTAGCATGCCGAATATCACTTGGAATGTGAATTGGGACGAAATCGCCAATAGATAAGACCATTTTACAATTTGGGCCCAAGTTAGAAGCAGAGCCTAAGGTGTAAATTATCGATAGTCCATATCTCGGAAACTATAAGAGATAATGCAATTTGGCAACCGGCAATGTAATTAGCATGCCGAATATTACTTGGAATGTGAATTGGAACGAAATCGCCAATAGATAAGACCATTTTACAATTTGGGCCCAAGTTAGAAGCAGAGCCTAAGATGTAAATTATCGATAGTCCATATCTCGGAAACTATAAGAGATAATGCAATTTGGCAACCGGCAATGTAATTAGCATGCCGAATAATACTTGGAATGTGAATTGGAACGAAATCGCCAATAGATAAGACCATTTTACAATTTGGGCCCAAGTTAGAAGCAGAGCCTAAGGTGTAAATTATCGATAGTCCATATCTCGGAAACTATAAGAGATAATTCAATTTGGCAACCGGCAATGTAATTAGCATGCCGGATATTACTTGGAATGTGAATTGGAACGAAATCGCCAATAGATAAGACCATTTTACAATTTGGGCCCAAGTTAGAAGCAGAGCCTAAGGTGTAAATTATCGATAGTCCATATATCGGAAACTATAAGAGATAATGCAATTTGGCAACCGGCAATGTAATTAGCATGCCGAATATTACTTGGAATGTGAATTGGAACGAAATCGCCAATAGATAAGACGATTTTACAATTTGGGCCCAAGTTAGAAGCAGAGCCTAAGATGTAAATTATCGATAGTCCGTATCTCGGAAACTATAAGAGATAATGCAATATGGCAACCGGCAATGTAATTAGCATGCCGAATATTACTTGGAATGTGAATTGGAACGAAATCGCCAATAGATAAGACCATTTTACAATTTGGGCCCAAGTTAGAAGCAGAGCCTAAGGTGTAAATTATCGATAGTCCATATCTCGGAAACTATAAGAGATAATGCAATTTGGCAACCGGCAATGTAATTAGCATGCCGAATATTACTTGGAATGTGAATTGGAACGAAATCGCCAATAGGTAAGACCATTTTACAATTTGGGCCCAAGTTAGAAGCAGAGCCTAAGGTGTAAATTATCGATAGTCCATATCTCGGAAACTATAAGAGATAATGCAATTTGGCAACCGGCAATGTAATTAGCATGCCGAATATTACTTGGAATGTGAATTGGAACGAAATCGCCAATAGATAAGACGATTTTACAATTTGGGCCCAAGTTAGAAGCAGAGCCTAAGGTGTAAATTATCGATAGTCCATATCTCGAAAACTATAAGAGATAATGCAATTTGGCAACTGGCAATGTAATTAGCATGCCGAATATTACTTGGAATGTGAATTGGAACGAAATCGCCAATAGAGAAGACCATTTTACAATTTGGGCCCAAGTTAGAAGCAGAGCCTAAGGTGTAAATTATCGATAGTCCATATCTCGGAAACTATAAGAGATAATGCAATTTGGCAAACGGCAATGTAATTAGCATGCCGAATATTACTTGGAATGTGAATTGGAACGAAATCGCCAATAGAGAAGACCATTTTACAATTTGGGCCCAAGTTAGAAGCAGAGCCTAAGGTGTAAATTATCGATAGTCCATATCTCGGAAACTATAAGATATAATGCAATTTGGCAACCGGCAATGTAATTAGCATGCCGAATATTACTTGGAATGTGAATTGGAACGAAATCGCCAATAGATAAGACCATTTTACAATTTGGGCCCAAGTTAGAAGCAGAGCCTAAGGTGTAAATTATCGATAGTCCATATCTCGGAAACTATAAGAGATAATGCAATTTGGCAACCGGCAATGTAATTAGCATGCCGAATATTACTTGGAATGTGAATTGGAACGAAATCGCCAATAGAGAAGACCATTTTACAATTTGGGCCCAAGTTAGAAGCAGAGCCTAAGGTGTAAATTATCGATAGTCCATATCTCGGAAACTATAAGAGATAATGCAATTTGGCAACCGGCAATGTAATTAGCATGCCGAATAATACTCGGAATGTGAATTGGAACGAAATCGCCAATAGATAAGACCATTTTACAATTTGGGCCCAAGTTAGAAGCAGAGCCTAAGGTGTAAATTATCGATAGTCCATATCTCGGAAACTATAAGAGATAATTCAATTTGGCAACCGGCAATGTAATTAGCATGCCGGATATTACTTGGAATGTGAATTGGAACGAAATCGCCAATAGATAAGACCATTTTACAATTTGGGCCCAAGTTAGAAGCAGAGCCTAAGGTGTAAATTATCGATAGTCCATATCTCGGAAACTATAAGAGATAATGCAATTTGGCAACCGGCAACGTAATTAGCATGCCGAATATTACTTGGAATGTGAATTGGAACCAAATCGCCAATAGATAAGACGATTTTACAATTTGGGCCCAAGTTAGAAGCAGAGCCTAAAATGTAAATTATCGATAGTCCATATCTCGGAAACTATAAGAGATAATGCAATTTGGCAACCGGCAATGTAATTAGCATGCCGAATATTACTTGGAATGTGAATTGGAACGAAATCGCCAATAGAGAAGACCATTTTACAATTTGGGCCCAAGTTAGAAGCAGAGCCTAAGGTGTAAATTATCGATAGTCCATATCTCGGAAACTATAAGAGATAATGCAATTTGGCAACCGGCAATGTAATTAGCATGCCGAATATTACTTGGAATGTGAATTGGAACGAAATCGCCAATAGAGAAGACCATTTTACAATTTGGGCCCAAGTTAGAAGCAGAGCCTAAGGTGTATATTATCGATAGTCCATATCTCGGAAACTATAAGAGATAATGCAATTTGGCAACCGGCAATGTAATTAGCATGCCGAATATTACTTGGAATGTGAATTGGAACGAAATCGCCAATAGAGAAGACCATTTTACAATTTGGGCCCAAGTTAGAAGCAGAGCCTAAGGTGTAAATTATCGATAGTCCATATCTCGGAAACTATAAGAGATAATGCAATTTGGCAACCGGCAATGTAATTAGCATGCCGAATATTACTTGGAATGTGAATTGGAACGAAATCGCCAATAGAGAAGACCATTTTACAATTTGGGCCCAAGTTAGAAGCAGAGCCTAAGGTGTAAATTATCGATAGTCCATATCTCGGAAACTATAAGAGATAATGCAATTTGGCAACCGGCAATGTAATTAGCATGCCGAATATTACTTGGAATGTGAATTGGAACGAAATCGCCAATAGAGAAGACCATTTTACAATTTGGGCCCAAGTTAGAAGCAGAGCCTAAGGTGTAAATTATCGATAGTCCATATCTCGGAAACTATAAGAGATAATGCAATTTGGCAACCGGCAATGTAATTAGCATGCCGAATATTACTTGGAATGTGAATTGGAACGAAATCGCCAATAGAGAAGACCATTTTACAATTTGGGCCCAAGTTAGAAGCAGAGCCTAAGGTGTAAATTATCGATAGTCCATATCTCGGAAACTATAAGAGATAATTCAATTTGGCAACCGGCAATGTAATTAGCATACCGGATATTACTTGGAATGTGAATTGGAACGAAATCGCCAATAGATAAGACCATTTTACAATTTGGGCCCAAGTTAGAAGCAGAGCCTAAGGTGTAAATTACCGATAGTCCATATCTCGGAAACTATAAGAGATAATGCAATTTGGCAACCGGCAATGTAATTAGCATGCCGAATATTACTTGGAATGTGAATTGGAACGAAATCGCCAATAGATAAGACGATTTTACAATTTGGGCCCAAGTTAGAAGCAGAGCCTAAGGTGTAAATTATCGATAGTCCATATCTCGGAAACTATAAGAGATAATGCAATTTGGCAACCGGCAATGTCATTAGCATGCCGAATATTACTTGGAATGTGAATTGGAACGAAATCGCCAATAGATAAGACCATTTTACAATTTGGGCCCAAGTTAGAAGCAGAGCCTAAGGTGTAAATTATCGATAGTCCATATCTCGGAAACTATAAGAGATAATGCAATTTGGCAACCGGCAATGTAATTAGCATGCCGAATATTACTTGGAATGTGAATTGGAACGAAATCGCCAATAGATAAGACCATTTTACAATTTGGGCCCATGTTAGAAGCAGAGCCTAAGGTGTAAATTATCGATAGTCCATATCTCGGAAACTATAAGAGATAATTCAATTTGGCAACCGGCAATGTAATTAGCATGCCGGATATTACTTGGAATGTGAATTGGAACGAAATCGCCAATAGATAAGACCATTTTACAATTTGGGCCCAAGTTAGAAGCAGAGCCTAAGGTGTAAATTATCGATAGTCCATATCTCGGAAACTATAAGAGATAATGCAATTTGGCAACCGGCAATGTAATTAGCATGCCGAATATTACTTGGAATGTGAATTGGAACGAAATCGCCAATAGATAAGACGATTTTACAATTTGGGCCCAAGTTAGAAGCAGAGCCTAAGATGTAAATTATCGATAGTCCATACCTCGGAAACTATAAGAGATAATGCAATTTGGCAACCGGCAATGTAATTAGCATGCCGAATATTACTTGGAATGTGAATTGGAACGAAATCGCCAATAGATAAGACCATTTTACAATTTGGGCCCAAGTTAGAAGCAGAGCCTAAGGTGTAAATTATCGATAGTCCATATCTCGGAAACTATAAGAGATAATGCAATTTGGCAACCGGCAATGTAATTAGCATGCCGAATATTACTTGGAATGTGAATTGGAACGAAATCGCCAATAGGTAAGACCATTTTACAATTTGGGCCCAAGTTAGAAGCAGAGCCTAAGGTGTAAATTATCGATAGTCCATATCTCGGAAACTATAAGAGATAATTCAATTTGGCAACCGGCAATGTAATTAGCATGCCGGATATTACTTGGAATGTGAATTGGAACGAAATCGCCAATAGATAAGACCATTTTACAATTTGGGCCCAAGTTAGAAGCAGAGCCTAAGGTGTAAATTACCGATAGTCCATATCTCGGAAACTATAAGAGATAATGCAATTTGGCAACCGGCAATGTAATTAGCATGCCGAATATTACTTGGAATGTGAATTGGAACGAAATCGCCAATAGATAAGACCATTTTACAATTTGGGCCCAAGTTAGAAGCAGAGCCTAAGGTGTAAATTATCGATAGCCCATATCTCGGAAACTATAATAGATAATGCAATTTGGCAACCGGCAATGTAATTAGCATGCCGAATATTACTTGGAATGTGAATTGGAACGAAATCGCCAATAGATAAGACCATTTTACAATTTGGGCCCAAGTTAGGAGCAGAGCCTAAGGTGTAAATTATCGATAGTCCATATCTCGGAAACTATAAGAGATAATGCACTTTGGCAACCGGCAATGTAATTAGCATGCCGAATATTACTTGGAATGTGAATTGGAACGAAATCGCCAATAGATAAGACCATTTTACAATTTGGGCCCAAGTTAGAAGCAGAGCCTAAGGTGTAAATTATCGATAGTCCATATCTCGGAAACTATAAGAGATAATGCAATTTGGCAACCGGCAATGTAATTAGCATGCCGAATATTACTTGGAATGTGAATTGGAACGAAATCGCCATTAGATAAGACCATTTTACAATTTGGGCCCAAGTTAGAAGCAGAGCCTAAGGTGTAAATTATCGATAGTCCATATCTCGGAAACTATAAGAGATAATGCACTTTGGCAACCGGCAATGTAATTAGCATGCCGAATATTACTTGGAATGTGAATTGGAACGAAATCGCCAATAGATAAGACCATTTTACAATTTGGGCCCAAGTTAGAAGCAGAGCCTAAGGTGTAAATTATTGATAGTCCATATCTCGGAAACTATAAGAGATAATGCAATTTCGCAACCGGCAATGTAATTAGCATGCCGAATATCACTTGGAATGTGAATTGGGACGAAATCGCCAATAGATAAGACCATTTTACAATTTGGGCCCAAGTTAGAAGCAGAGCCTAAGGTGTAAATTATCGATAGTCCATATCTCGGAAACTATAAGAGATAATGCAATTTGGCAACCGGCAATGTAATTAGCATGCCGAATATTACTTGGAATGTGAATTGGAACGAAATCGCCAATAGATAAGACCATTTTACAATTTGGGCCCAAGTTAGAAGCAGAGCCTAAGATGTAAATTATAGATAGTCCATATCTCGGAAACTATAAGAGATAATGCAATTTGGCAACCGGCAATGTAATTAGCATGCCGAATATTACTTGGAATGTGAATTGGAACGAAATCGCCAATAGATAAGACCATTTTACAATTTGGGCCCAAGTTAGAAGCAGAGCCTAAGGTGTAAATTATCGATAGTCCATATCTCGGAAACTATAAGAGATAATTCAATTTGGCAACCGGCAATGTAATTAGCATGCCGGATATTACTTGGAATGTGAATTGGAACGAAATCGCCAATAGATAAGACCATTTTACAATTTGGGCCCAAGTTAGAAGCAGAGCCTAAGGTGTAAATTATCGATAGTCCATATATCGGAAACTATAAGAGATAATGCAATTTGGCAACCGGCAATGTAATTAGCATGCCGAATATTACTTGGAATGTGAATTGGAACGAAATCGCCAATAGATAAGACGATTTTACAATTTGGGCCCAAGTTAGAAGCAGAGCCTAAGATGTAAATTATCGATAGTCCGTATCTCGGAAACTATAAGAGATAATGCAATATGGCAACCGGCAATGTAATTAGCATGCCGAATATTACTTGGAATGTGAATTGGAACGAAATCGCCAATAGATAAGACCATTTTACAATTTGGGCCCAAGTTAGAAGCAGAGCCTAAGGTGTAAATTATCGATAGTCCATATCTCGGAAACTATAAGAGATAATGCAATTTGGCAACCGGCAATGTAATTAGCATGCCGAATATTACTTGGAATGTGAATTGGAACGAAATCGCCAATAGGTAAGACCATTTTACAATTTGGGCCCAAGTTAGAAGCAGAGCCTAAGGTGTAAATTATCGATAGTCCATATCTCGGAAACTATAAGAGATAATGCAATTTGGCAACCGGCAATGTAATTAGCATGCCGAATATTACTTGGAATGTGAATTGGAACGAAATCGCCAATAGATAAGACGATTTTACAATTTGGGCCCAAGTTAGAAGCAGAGCCTAAGGTGTAAATTATCGATAGTCCATATCTCGAAAACTATAAGAGATAATGCAATTTGGCAACCGGCAATGTAATTAGCATGCCGAATATTACTTGGAATGTGAATTGGAACGAAATCGCCAATAGAGAAGACCATTTTACAATTTGGGCCCAAGTTAGAAGCAGAGCCTAAGGTGTAAATTATCGATAGTCCATATCTCGGAAACTATAAGAGATAATGCAATTTGGCAAACGGCAATGTAATTAGCATGCCGAATATTACTTGGAATGTGAATTGGAACGAAATCGCCAATAGAGAAGACCATTTTACAATTTGGGCCCAAGTTAGAAGCAGAGCCTAAGGTGTAAATTATCGATAGTCCATATCTCGGAAACTATAAGATATAATGCAATTTGGCAACCGGCAATGTAATTAGCATGCCGAATATTACTTGGAATGTGAATTGGAACGAAATCGCCAATAGATAAGACCATTTTACAATTTGGGCCCAAGTTAGAAGCAGAGCCTAAGGTGTAAATTATCGATAGTCCATATCTCGGAAACTATAAGAGATAATGCAATTTGGCAACCGGCAATGTAATTAGCATGCCGAATATTACTTGGAATGTGAATTGGAACGAAATCGCCAATAGAGAAGACCATTTTACAATTTGGGCCCAAGTTAGAAGCAGAGCCTAAGGTGTAAATTATCGATAGTCCATATCTCGGAAACTATAAGAGATAATGCAATTTGGCAACCGGCAATGTAATTAGCATGCCGAATAATACTCGGAATGTGAATTGGAACGAAATCGCCAATAGATAAGACCATTTTACAATTTGGGCCCAAGTTAGAAGCAGAGCCTAAGGTGTAAATTATCGATAGTCCATATCTCGGAAACTATAAGAGATAATTCAATTTGGCAACCGGCAATGTAATTAGCATGCCGGATATTACTTGGAATGTGAATTGGAACGAAATCGCCAATAGATAAGACCATTTTACAATTTGGGCCCAAGTTAGAAGCAGAGCCTAAGGTGTAAATTATCGATAGTCCATATCTCGGAAACTATAAGAGATAATGCAATTTGGCAACCGGCAACGTAATTAGCATGCCGAATATTACTTGGAATGTGAATTGGAACCAAATCGCCAATAGATAAGACGATTTTACAATTTGGGCCCAAGTTAGAAGCAGAGCCTAAAATGTAAATTATCGATAGTCCATATCTCGGAAACTATAAGAGATAATGCAATTTGGCAACCGGCAATGTAATTAGCATGCCGAATATTACTTGGAATGTGAATTGGAACGAAATCGCCAATAGATAAGACCATTTTACAAGTTGGGCCCAAGTTAGAAGCAGAGCCTAAGGTGTAAATTATCGATAGTCCATATCTCGGAAACTATAAGAGATAATGCAATTTGGCAACCGGCAATGTAATTAGCAAGCCGAATATTACTTGGAATGTGAATTGGAACGAAATCGCCAATAGGTAAGACCATTTTACAATTTGGGCCCAAGTTAGAAGCAGAGCCTAAGGTGTAAATTATCGATAGTCCATATCTCGGAAACTATAAGAGATAATTCAATTTGGCAACCGGCAATGTAATTAGCATGCCGGATATTACTTGGAATGTGAATTGGAACGAAATCGCCAATAGATAAGACCATTTTACAATTTGGGCCCAAGTTAGAAGCAGAGTCTAAGGTGTAAATTACCGATAGTCCATATCTCGGAAACTATAAGAGATAATGCAATTTGGCAACCGGCAATGTAATTAGCATGCCGAATATTACTTGGAATGTGAATTGGAACGAAATCGCCAATAGAGAAGACCATTTTACAATTTGGGCCCAAGTTAGAAGCAGAGCCTAAGGTGTAAATTATCGATAGTCCATATCTCGGAAACTATAAGAGATAATGCAATTTGGCAAACGGCAATGTAATTAGCATGCCGAATATTACTTGGAATGTGAATTGGAACGAAATCGCCAATAGAGAAGACCATTTTACAATTTGGGCCCAAGTTAGAAGTAGAGCCTAAGGTGTAAATTATCGATAGTCCATATCTCGGAAACTATAAGAGATAATGCAATTTGGCAACCGGCAATGTAATTAGCATGCCGAATATTACTTGGAATGTGAATTGGAACGAAATCGCCAATAGATAAGACCATTTTACAATTTGGGCCCAAGTTAGAAGCAGAGCCTAAGGTGTAAATTATCGATAGTCCATATCTCGGAAACTATAAGAGATAATGCAATTTGGCAACCGGCAATGTAATTAGCATGCCGAATATTACTTGGAATGTGAATTGGAACGAAATCGCCAATAGAGAAGACCATTTTACAATTTGGGCCCAAGTTAGAAGCAGAGCCTAAGGTGTAAATTATCGATAGTCCATATCTCGGAAACTATAAGAGATAATGCAATTTGGCAACCGGCAATGTAATTAGCATGCCGAATATTACTTGGAATGTGAATTGGAACGAAATCGCCAATAGATAAGACGATTTTACAATTTGGGCCCAAGTTAGAAGCAGAGCCTAAGGTGTAAATTATCGATAGACCATAACTCGGAAACTATAAGAGATAATGCAATTTGGCAACCGGCAATGTAATTAGCAAGCCGAATATTACTTGGAATGTGAATTGGAACGAAATCGCCAATAGGTAAGACCATTTTACAATTTGGGCCCAAGTTAGAAGCAGAGCCTAAGGTGTAAATTATCGATAGTCCATATCTCGGAAACTATAAGAGATAATTCAATTTGGCAACCGGCAATGTAATTAGCATGCCGGATATTACTTGGAATGTGAATTGGAACGAAATCGCCAATAGATAAGACCATTTTACAATATGGGCCCAAGTTAGAAGCAGAGCCTAAGGTGTAAATTACCGATAGTCCATATCTCGGAAACTATAAGAGATAATGCAATTTGGCAACCGGCAATGTAATTAGCATGCCGAATATTACTTGGAATGTGAATTGGAACGAAATCGCCAATAGATAAGACGATTTTACAATTTGGGCCCAAGTTAGAAGCAGAGCCTAAGGTGTAAATTATCGATAGTCCATATCTCGGAAACTATAAGAGATAATGCAATTTGGCAACCGGCAATGTAATTAGCATGCCGAATATTACTTGGAATGTGAATTGGAACGAAATCGCCAATAGAGAAGACCATTTTACAATTTGGGCCCAAGTTAGATGCAGAGCCTAAGGTGTAAATTATCGATAGTCCATATCTCGGAAACTATAAGAGATAATGCAATTTGGCAACCGGCAATGTAATTAGCATGCCGAATATTACTTGGAATGTGAATTGGAACGAAATCGCCAATAGAGAAGACCATTTTACAATTTGGGCCCAAGTTAGAAGCAGAGCCTAAGGTGTAAATTATCGATAGTCCATATCTCGGAAACTATAAGAGATAATGCAATTTGGCAACCGGCAATGTAATTAGCATGCCGAATATTACTTGGAATGTGAATTGGAACGAAATCGCCAATAGATAAGACCATTTTACAATTTGGGCCCAAGTTAGAAGCAGAGCCTAAGGTGTAAATTATCGATAGTCCATATCTCGGAAACTATAAGAGATAATGCAATTTGGCAACCGGCAATGTAATTAGCATGCCGAATATTACTTGGAATGTGAATTGGAACGAAATCGCCAATAGATAAGACCATTTTACAATTTGGGCCCAAGTTAGAAGCAGAGCCTAAGGTGTAAATTATCGATAGTCCATATCTCGGAAACTATAAGAGATAATTCAATTTGGCAACCGGCAATGTAATTAGCATGCCGGATATTACTTGGAATGTGAATTGGAACGAAATCGCCAATAGATAAGACCATTTTACAATTTGGGCCCAAGTTAGAAGCAGAGCCTAAGGTGTAAATTATCGATAGTCCATATCTCGGAAACTATAAGAGATAATGCAATTTGGCAACCGGCAATGTAATTAGCATGCCGAATATTACTTGGAATGTGAATTGGAACGAAATCGCCAATAGATAAGACGATTTTACAATTTGGGCCCAAGTTAGAAGCAGAGCCTAAGATGTAAATTATCGATAGTCCATATCTCGGAAACTATAAGAGATAATGCAATTTGGCAACCGGCAATGTAATTAGCATGCCGAATATTACTTGGAATGTGAATTGGAACGAAATCGCCAATAGATAAGACCATTTTACAATTTGGGCCCAAGTTAGAAGCAGAGCCTAAGGTGTAAATTATCGATAGTCCATATCTCGGAAACTATAAGAGATAATGCACTTTGGCAACCGGCAATGTAATTAGCATGCCGAATATTACTTGGAATGTGAATTGGAACGAAATCGCCAATAGATAAGACCATTTTACAATTTGGGCCCAAGTTAGAAGCAGAGCCTAAGGTGTAAATTATTGATAGTCCATATCTCGGAAACTATAAGAGATAATGCAATTTCGCAACCGGCAATGTAATTAGCATGCCGAATATCACTTGGAATGTGAATTGGGACGAAATCGCCAATAGATAAGACCATTTTACAATTTGGGCCCAAGTTAGAAGCAGAGCCTAAGGTGTAAATTATCGATAGTCCATATCTCGGAAACTATAAGAGATAATTCAATTTGGCAACCGGCAATGTAATTAGCATGCCGGATATTACTTGGAATGTGAATTGGAACGAAATCGCCAATAGATAAGACCATTTTACAATATGGGCCCAAGTTAGAAGCAGAGCCTAAGGTGTAAATTACCGATAGTCCATATCTCGGAAACTATAAGAGATAATGCAATTTGGCAACCGGCAATGTAATTAGCATGCCGAATATTACTTGGAATGTGAATTGGAACGAAATCGCCAATAGATAAGACGATTTTACAATTTGGGCCCAAGTTAGAAGCAGAGCCTAAGGTGTAAATTATCGATAGTCCATATCTCGGAAACTATAAGAGATAATGCAATTTGGCAACCGGCAATGTAATTAGCATGCCGAATATTACTTGGAATGTGAATTGGAACGAAATCGCCAATAGAGAAGACCATTTTACAATTTGGGCCCAAGTTAGATGCAGAGCCTAAGGTGTAAATTATCGATAGTCCATATCTCGGAAACTATAAGAGATAATGCAATTTGGCAACCGGCAATGTAATTAGCATGCCGAATATTACTTGGAATGTGAATTGGAACGAAATCGCCAATAGATAAGACCATTTTACAATTTGGGCCCAAGTTAGAAGCAGAGCCTAAGGTGTAAATTATTGATAGTCCATATCTCGGAAACTATAAGAGATAATGCAATTTCGCAACCGGCAATGTAATTAGCATGCCGAATATTACTTGGAATGTGAATTGGAACGAAATCGCCAATAGATAAGACCATTTTACAATTTGGGCCCAAGTTAGAAGCAGAGCCTAAGGTGTAAATTATCGATAGTCCATATCTCGGAAACTATAAGAGATAATTCAATTTGGCAACCGGCAATGTAATTAGCATGCCGGATATTACTTGGAATGTGAATTGGAACGAAATCGCCAATAGATAAGACCATTTTACAATATGGGCCCAAGTTAGAAGCAGAGCCTAAGGTGTAAATTACCGATAGTCCATATCTCGGAAACTATAAGAGATAATGCAATTTGGCAACCGGCAATGTAATTAGCATGCCGAATATTACTTGGAATGTGAATTGGAACGAAATCGCCAATAGAGAAGACCATTTTACAATTTGGGCCCAAGTTAGATGCAGAGCCTAAGGTGTAAATTATCGATAGTCCATATCTCGGAAACTATAAGAGATAATGCAATTTGGCAACCGGCAATGTAATTAGCATGCCGAATATTACTTGGAATGTGAATTGGAACGAAATCGCCAATAGAGAAGACCATTTTACAATTTGGGCCCAAGTTAGAAGCAGAGCCTAAGGTGTAAATTATCGATAGTCCATATCTCGGAAACTATAAGAGATAATGCAATTTGGCAACCGGCAATGTAATTAGCATGCCGAATATTACTTGGAATGTGAATTGGAACGAAATCGCCAATAGAGAAGACCATTTTACAATTTGGGCCCAAGTTAGATGCAGAGCCTAAGGTGTAAATTATCGATAGTCCATATCTCGGAAACTATAAGAGATAATGCAATTTGGCAACCGGCAATGTAATTAGCATGCCGAATATTACTTGGAATGTGAATTGGAACGAAATCGCCAATAGAGAAGACCATTTTACAATTTGGGCCCAAGTTAGAAGCAGAGCCTAAGGTGTAAATTATCGATAGTCCATATCTCGGAAACTATAAGAGATAATGCAATTTGGCAACCGGCAATGTAATTAGCATGCCGAATATTACTTGGAATGTGAATTGGAACGAAATCGCCAATAGATAAGACCATTTTACAATTTGGGCCCAAGTTAGAAGCAGAGCCTAAGGTGTAAATTATCGATAGTCCATATCTCGGAAACTATAAGAGATAATGCAATTTGGCAACCGGCAATGTAATTAGCATGCCGAATATTACTTGGAATGTGAATTGGAACGAAATCGCCAATAGATAAGACCATTTTACAATTTGGGCCCAAGTTAGAAGCAGAGCCTAAGGTGTAAATTATCGATAGTCCATATCTCGGAAACTATAAGAGATAATTCAATTTGGCAACCGGCAATGTAATTAGCATGCCGGATATTACTTGGAATGTGAATTGGAACGAAATCGCCAATAGATAAGACCATTTTACAATTTGGGCCCAAGTTAGAAGCAGAGCCTAAGGTGTAAATTATCGATAGTCCATATCTCGGAAACTATAAGAGATAATGCAATTTGGCAACCGGCAATGTAATTAGCATGCCGAATATTACTTGGAATGTGAATTGGAACGAAATCGCCAATAGATAAGACGATTTTACAATTTGGGCCCAAGTTAGAAGCAGAGCCTAAGATGTAAATTATCGATAGTCCATATCTCGGAAACTATAAGAGATAATGCAATTTGGCAACCGGCAATGTAATTAGCATGCCGAATATTACTTGGAATGTGAATTGGAACGAAATCGCCAATAGATAAGACCATTTTACAATTTGGGCCCAAGTTAGAAGCAGAGCCTAAGGTGTAAATTATCGATAGTCCATATCTCGGAAACTATAAGAGATAATGCAATTTGGCAACCGGCAATGTAATTAGCATGCCGAATATTACTTGGAATGTGAATTGGAACGAAATCGCCAATAGGTAAGACCATTTTACAATTTGGGCCCAAGTTAGAAGCAGAGCCTAAGGTGTAAATTATCGATAGTCCATATCTCGGAAACTATAAGAGATAATTCAATTTGGCAACCGGCAATGTAATTAGCATGCCGGATATTACTTGGAATGTGAATTGGAACGAAATCGCCAATAGATAAGTCCATTTTACAATTTGGGCCCAAGTTAGAAGCAGAGCCTAAGGTGTAAATTACCGATAGTCCATATCTCGGAAACTATAAGAGATAATGCAATTTGGCAACCGGCAATGTAATTAGCATGCCGAATATTACTTGGAATGTGAATTGGAACGAAATCGCCAATAGATAAGACCATTTTACAATTTGGGCCCAAGTTAGAAGCAGAGCCTAAGGTGTAAATTATCGATAGCCCATATCTCGGAAACTATAATAGATAATGCAATTTGGCAACCGGCAATGTAATTAGCATGCCGAATATTACTTGGAATGTGAATTGGAACGAAATCGCCAATAGATAAGACCATTTTACAATTTGGGCCCAAGTTAGGAGCAGAGCCTAAGGTGTAAATTATCGATAGTCCATATCTCGGAAACTATAAGAGATAATGCACTTTGGCAACCGGCAATGTAATTAGCATGCCGAATATTACTTGGAATGTGAATTGGAACGAAATCGCCAATAGATAAGACCATTTTACAATTTGGGCCCAAGTTAGAAGCAGAGCCTAAGGTGTAAATTATCGATAGTCCATATCTCGGAAACTATAAGAGATAATGCAATTTGGCAACCGGCAATGTAATTAGCATGCCGAATATTACTTGGAATGTGAATTGGAACGAAATCGCCAATAGATAAGACCATTTTACAATTTGGGCCGAAGTTAGAAGCAGAGCCTAAGGTGTAAATTATCGATAGTCCATATCTCGGAAACTATAAGAGATAATGCACTTTGGCAACCGGCAATGTAATTAGCATGCCGAATATTACTTGGAATGTGAATTGGAACGAAATCGCCAATAGATAAGACCATTTTACAATTTGGGCCCAAGTTAGAAGCAGAGCCTAAGGTGTAAATTATTGATAGTCCATATCTCGGAAACTATAAGAGATAATGCAATTTCGCAACCGGCAATGTAATTAGCATGCCGAATATCACTTGGAATGTGAATTGGGACGAAATCGCCAATAGATAAGACCATTTTACAATTTGGGCCCAAGTTAGAAGCAGAGCCTAAGCTGTAAATTATCGATAGTCCATATCTCGGAAACTATAAGAGATAATGCAATTTGGCAACCGGCAATGTAATTAGCATGCCGAATATTACTTGGAATGTGAATTGGAACGAAATCGCCAATAGATAAGACCATTTTACAATTTGGGCCCAAGTTAGAAGCAGAGCCTAAGATGTAAATTATCGATAGTCCATATCTCGGAAACTATAAGAGATAATGCAATTTGGCAACCGGCAATGTAATTAGCATGCCGAATATTACTTGGAATGTGAATTGGAACGAAATCGCCAATAGATAAGACCATTTTACAATTTGGGCCCAAGTTAGAAGCAGAGCCTAAGGTGTAAATTATCGATAGTCCATATCTCGGAAACTATAAGAGATAATGCAATTTGGCAACCGGCAATGTAATTAGCATGCCGAATATTACTTGGAATGTGAATTGGAACGAAATCGCCAATAGGTAAGACCATTTTACAATTTGGGCCCAAGTTAGAAGCAGAGCCTAAGGTGTAAATTATCGATAGTCCATATCTCGGAATCTATAAGAGATAATGCAATTTGGCAACCGGCAATGTAATTAGCATGCCGAATATTACTTGGAATGTGAATTGGAACGAAATCGCCAATAGATAAGACGATTTTACAATTTGGGCCCAAGTTAGAAGCAGAGCCTAAGGTGTAAATTATCGATAGTCCATATCTCGGAAACTATAAGAGATAATGCAATTTGGCAACCGGCAATGTAATTAGCATGCCAAATATTACTTGGAATGTGAATTGGAACGAAATCGCCAATAGAGAAGACCATTTTACAATTTGGGCCCAAGTTAGAAGCAGAGCCTAAGGTGTAAATTATCGATAGTCCATATCTCGGAAACTATAAGAGATAATGCAATTTGGCAACCGGCAATGTAATTAGCATGCCGAATATTACTTGGAATGTGAATTGGAACGAAATCGCCAATAGGTAAGACCATTTTACAATTTGGGCCCAAGTTAGAAGCAGAGCCTAAGGTGTAAATTATCGATAGTCCATATCTCGGAAACTATAAGAGATAATTCAATTTGGCAACCGGCAATGTAATTAGCATGCCGGATATTACTTGGAATGTGAATTGGAACGAAATCGCCAATAGATAAGACCATTTTACAATTTGGGCCCAAGTTAGAAGCAGAGCCTAAGGTGTAAATTACCGATAGTCCATATCTCGGAAACTATAAGAGATAATGCAATTTGGCAACCGGCAATGTAATTAGCATGCCGAATATTACTTGGAATGTGAATTGGAACGAAATCGCCAATAGATAAGACCATTTTACAATTTGGGCCCAAGTTAGAAGCAGAGCCTAAGGTGTAAATTATCGATAGCCCATATCTCGGAAACTATAATAGATAATGCAATTTGGCAACCGGCAATGTAATTAGCATGCCGAATATTACTTGGAATGTGAATTGGAACGAAATCGCCAATAGATAAGACCATTTTACAATTTGGGCCCAAGTTAGGAGCAGAGCCTAAGGTGTAAATTATCGATAGTCCATATCTCGGAAACTATAAGAGATAATGCACTTTGGCAACCGGCAATGTAATTAGCATGCCGAATATTACTTGGAATGTGAATTGGAACGAAATCGCCAATAGATAAGACCATTTTACAATTTGGGCCCAAGTTAGAAGCAGAGCCTAAGGTGTAAATTATCGATAGTCCATATCTCGGAAACTATAAGAGATAATGCAATTTGGCAACCGGCAATGTAATTAGCATGCCGAATATTACTTGGAATGTGAATTGGAACGAAATCGCCATTAGATAAGACCATTTTACAATTTGGGCCCAAGTTAGAAGCAGAGCCTAAGGTGTAAATTATCGATAGTCCATATCTCGGAAACTATAAGAGATAATGCACTTTGGCAACCGGCAATGTAATTAGCATGCCGAATATTACTTGGAATGTGAATTGGAACGAAATCGCCAATAGATAAGACCATTTTACAATTTGGGCCCAAGTTAGAAGCAGAGCCTAAGGTGTAAATTATTGATAGTCCATATCTCGGAAACTATAAGAGATAATGCAATTTCGCAACCGGCAATGTAATTAGCATGCCGAATATCACTTGGAATGTGAATTGGGACGAAATCGCCAATAGATAAGACCATTTTACAATTTGGGCCCAAGTTAGAAGCAGAGCCTAAGGTGTAAATTATCGATAGTCCATATCTCGGAAACTATAAGAGATAATGCAATTTGGCAACCGGCAATGTAATTAGCATGCCGAATATTACTTGGAATGTGAATTGGAACGAAATCGCCAATAGATAAGACCATTTTACAATTTGGGCCCAAGTTAGAAGCTGAGCCTAAGATGTAAATTATCGATAGTCCATATCTCGGAAACTATAAGAGATAATGCAATTTGGCAACCGGCAATGTAATTAGCATGCCGAATATTACTTGGAATGTGAATTGGAACGAAATCGCCAATAGGTAAGACCATTTTACAATTTGGGCCCAAGTTAGAAGCAGAGCCTAAGGTGTAAATTATCGATAGTCCATATCTCGGAAACTATAAGAGATAATTCAATTTGGCAACCGGCAATGTAATTAGCATGCCGGATATTACTTGGAATGTGAATTGGAACGATATCGCCAATAGATAAGACCATTTTACAATTTGGGCCCAAGTTAGAAGCAGAGCCTAAGGTGTAAATTACCGATAGTCCATATCTCGGAAACTATAAGAGATAATGCAATTTGGCAACCGGCAATGTAATTAGCATGCCGAATATTACTTGGAATGTGAATTGGAACGAAATCGCCAATAGATAAGACCATTTTACAATTTGGGCCCAAGTTAGAAGCAGAGCCTAAGGTGTAAATTATCGATAGCCCATATCTCGGAAACTATAATAGATAATGCAATTTGGCAACCGGCAATGTAATTAGCATGCCGAATATTACTTGGAATGTGAATTGGAACGAAATCGCCAATAGATAAGACCATTTTACAATTTGGGCCCAAGTTAGGAGCAGAGCCTAAGGTGTAAATTATCGATAGTCCATATCTCGGAAACTATAAGAGATAATGCACTTTGGCAACCGGCAATGTAATTAGCATGCCGAATATTACTTGGAATGTGAATTGGAACGAAATCGCCAATAGATAAGACCATTTTACAATTTGGGCCCAAGTTAGAAGCAGAGCCTAAGGTGTAAATTATCGATAGTCCATATCTCGGAAACTATAAGAGATAATGCAATTTGGCAACCGGCAATGTAATTAGCATGCCGAATATTACTTGGAATGTGAATTGGAACGAAATCGCCATTAGATAAGACCATTTTACAATTTGGGCCCAAGTTAGAAGCAGAGCCTAAGGTGTAAATTATCGATAGTCCATATCTCGGAAACTATAAGAGATAATGCACTTTGGCAACCGGCAATGTAATTAGCATGCCGAATATTACTTGGAATGTGAATTGGAACGAAATCGCCAATAGATAAGACCATTTTACAATTTGGGCCCAAGTTAGAAGCAGAGCCTAAGGTGTAAATTATTGATAGTCCATATCTCGGAAACTATAAGAGATAATGCAATTTCGCAACCGGCAATGTAATTAGCATGCCGAATATCACTTGGAATGTGAATTGGGACGAAATCGCCAATAGATAAGACCATTTTACAATTTGGGCCCAAGTTAGAAGCAGAGCCTAAGGTGTAAATTATCGATAGTCCATATCTCGGAAACTATAAGAGATAATGCAATTTGGCAACCGGCAATGTAATTAGCATGCCGAATATTACTTGGAATGTGAATTGGAACGAAATCGCCAATAGATAAGACCATTTTACAATTTGGGCCCAAGTTAGAAGCTGAGCCTAAGATGTAAATTATCGATAGTCCATATCTCGGAAACTATAAGAGATAATGCAATTTGGCAACCGGCAATGTAATTAGCATGCCGAATATTACTTGGAATGTGAATTGGAACGAAATCGCCAATAGATAAGACCATTTTACAATTTGGGCCCAAGTTAGAAGCAGAGCCTAAGGTGTAAATTATCGATAGTCCATATCTCGGAAACTATAAGAGATAATTCAATTTGGCAACCGGCAATGTAATTAGCATGCCGGATATTACTTGGAATGTGAATTGGAACGAAATCGCCAATAGATAAGACCATTTTACAATTTGGGCCCAAGTTAGAAGCAGAGCCTAAGGTGTAAATTATCGATAGTCCATATATCGGAAACTATAAGAGATAATGCAATTTGGCAACCGGCAATGTAATTAGCATGCCGAATATTACTTGGAATGTGAATTGGAACGAAATCGCCAATAGATAAGACGATTTTACAATTTGGGCCCAAGTTAGAAGCAGAGCCTAAGATGTAAATTATCGATAGTCCGTATCTCGGAAACTATAAGAGATAATGCAATATGGCAACCGGCAATGTAATTAGCATGCCGAATATTACTTGGAATGTGAATTGGAACGAAATCGCCAATAGATAAGACCATTTTACAATTTGGGCCCAAGTTAGAAGCAGAGCCTAAGGTGTAAATTATCGATAGTCCATATCTCGGAAACTATAAGAGATAATGCAATTTGGCAACCGGCAATGTAATTAGCATGCCGAATATTACTTGGAATGTGAATTGGAACGAAATCGCCAATAGGTAAGACCATTTTACAATTTGGGCCCAAGTTAGAAGCAGAGCCTAAGGTGTAAATTATCGATAGTCCATATCTCGGAAACTATAAGAGATAATGCAATTTGGCAACCGGCAATGTAATTAGCATGCCGAATATTACTTGGAATGTGAATTGGAACGAAATCGCCAATAGATAAGACGATTTTACAATTTGGGCCCAAGTTAGAAGCAGAGCCTAAGGTGTAAATTATCGATAGTCCATATCTCGAAAACTATAAGAGATAATGCAATTTGGCAACCGGCAATGTAATTAGCATGCCGAATATTACTTGGAATGTGAATTGGAACGAAATCGCCAATAGAGAAGACCATTTTACAATTTGGGCCCAAGTTAGAAGCAGAGCCTAAGGTGTAAATTATCGATAGTCCATATCTCGGAAACTATAAGAGATAATGCAATTTGGCAAACGGCAATGTAATTAGCATGCCGAATATTACTTGGAATGTGAATTGGAACGAAATCGCCAATAGAGAAGACCATTTTACAATTTGGGCCCAAGTTAGAAGCAGAGCCTAAGGTGTAAATTATCGATAGTCCATATCTCGGAAACTATAAGATATAATGCAATTTGGCAACCGGCAATGTAATTAGCATGCCGAATATTACTTGGAATGTGAATTGGAACGAAATCGCCAATAGATAAGACCATTTTACAATTTGGGCCCAAGTTAGAAGCAGAGCCTAAGGTGTAAATTATCGATAGTCCATATCTCGGAAACTATAAGAGATAATGCAATTTGGCAACCGGCAATGTAATTAGCATGCCGAATATTACTTGGAATGTGAATTGGAACGAAATCGCCAATAGAGAAGACCATTTTACAATTTGGGCCCAAGTTAGAAGCAGAGCCTAAGGTGTAAATTATCGATAGTCCATATCTCGGAAACTATAAGAGATAATGCAATTTGGCAACCGGCAATGTAATTAGCATGCCGAATAATACTCGGAATGTGAATTGGAACGAAATCGCCAATAGATAAGACCATTTTACAATTTGGGCCCAAGTTAGAAGCAGAGCCTAAGGTGTAAATTATCGATAGTCCATATCTCGGAAACTATAAGAGATAATTCAATTTGGCAACCGGCAATGTAATTAGCATGCCGGATATTACTTGGAATGTGAATTGGAACGAAATCGCCAATAGATAAGACCATTTTACAATTTGGGCCCAAGTTAGAAGCAGAGCCTAAGGTGTAAATTATCGATAGTCCATATCTCGGAAACTATAAGAGATAATGCAATTTGGCAACCGGCAACGTAATTAGCATGCCGAATATTACTTGGAATGTGAATTGGAACCAAATCGCCAATAGATAAGACGATTTTACAATTTGGGCCCAAGTTAGAAGCAGAGCCTAAAATGTAAATTATCGATAGTCCATATCTCGGAAACTATAAGAGATAATGCAATTTGGCAACCGGCAATGTAATTAGCATGCCGAATATTACTTGGAATGTGAATTGGAACGAAATCGCCAATAGATAAGACCATTTTACAAGTTGGGCCCAAGTTAGAAGCAGAGCCTAAGGTGTAAATTATCGATAGTCCATATCTCGGAAACTATAAGAGATAATGCAATTTGGCAACCGGCAATGTAATTAGCAAGCCGAATATTACTTGGAATGTGAATTGGAACGAAATCGCCAATAGGTAAGACCATTTTACAATTTGGGCCCAAGTTAGAAGCAGAGCCTAAGGTGTAAATTATCGATAGTCCATATCTCGGAAACTATAAGAGATAATTCAATTTGGCAACCGGCAATGTAATTAGCATGCCGGATATTACTTGGAATGTGAATTGGAACGAAATCGCCAATAGATAAGACCATTTTACAATTTGGGCCCAAGTTAGAAGCAGAGTCTAAGGTGTAAATTACCGATAGTCCATATCTCGGAAACTATAAGAGATAATGCAATTTGGCAACCGGCAATGTAATTAGCATGCCGAATATTACTTGGAATGTGAATTGGAACGAAATCGCCAATAGAGAAGACCATTTTACAATTTGGGCCCAAGTTAGAAGCAGAGCCTAAGGTGTAAATTATCGATAGTCCATATCTCGGAAACTATAAGAGATAATGCAATTTGGCAAACGGCAATGTAATTAGCATGCCGAATATTACTTGGAATGTGAATTGGAACGAAATCGCCAATAGAGAAGACCATTTTACAATTTGGGCCCAAGTTAGAAGTAGAGCCTAAGGTGTAAATTATCGATAGTCCATATCTCGGAAACTATAAGAGATAATGCAATTTGGCAACCGGCAATGTAATTAGCATGCCGAATATTACTTGGAATGTGAATTGGAACGAAATCGCCAATAGATAAGACCATTTTACAATTTGGGCCCAAGTTAGAAGCAGAGCCTAAGGTGTAAATTATCGATAGTCCATATCTCGGAAACTATAAGAGATAATTCAATTTGGCAACCGGCAATGTAATTAGCATGCCGGATATTACTTGGAATGTGAATTGGAACGAAATCGCCAATAGATAAGACCATTTTACAATATGGGCCCAAGTTAGAAGCAGAGCCTAAGGTGTAAATTACCGATAGTCCATATCTCGGAAACTATAAGAGATAATGCAATTTGGCAACCGGCAATGTAATTAGCATGCCGAATATTACTTGGAATGTGAATTGGAACGAAATCGCCAATAGATAAGACGATTTTACAATTTGGGCCCAAGTTAGAAGCAGAGCCTAAGGTGTAAATTATCGATAGTCCATATCTCGGAAACTATAAGAGATAATGCAATTTGGCAACCGGCAATGTAATTAGCATGCCGAATATTACTTGGAATGTGAATTGGAACGAAATCGCCAATAGAGAAGACCATTTTACAATTTGGGCCCAAGTTAGATGCAGAGCCTAAGGTGTAAATTATCGATAGTCCATATCTCGGAAACTATAAGAGATAATGCAATTTGGCAACCGGCAATGTAATTAGCATGCCGAATATTACTTGGAATGTGAATTGGAACGAAATCGCCAATAGAGAAGACCATTTTACAATTTGGGCCCAAGTTAGAAGCAGAGCCTAAGGTGTAAATTATCGATAGTCCATATCTCGGAAACTATAAGAGATAATGCAATTTGGCAACCGGCAATGTAATTAGCATGCCGAATATTACTTGGAATGTGAATTGGAACGAAATCGCCAATAGATAAGACCATTTTACAATTTGGGCCCAAGTTAGAAGCAGAGCCTAAGGTGTAAATTATCGATAGTCCATATCTCGGAAACTATAAGAGATAATGCACTTTGGCAACCGGCAATGTAATTAGCATGCCGAATATTACTTGGAATGTGAATTGGAACGAAATCGCCAATAGATAAGACCATTTTACAATTTGGGCCCAAGTTAGAAGCAGAGCCTAAGGTGTAAATTATTGATAGTCCATATCTCGGAAACTATAAGAGATAATGCAATTTCGCAACCGGCAATGTAATTAGCATGCCGAATATCACTTGGAATGTGAATTGGGACGAAATCGCCAATAGATAAGACCATTTTACAATTTGGGCCCAAGTTAGAAGCAGAGCCTAAGGTGTAAATTATCGATGGTCCATACCTGGAAACTATAAGAGATAATGCAATTTGGCAACCGGCAATGTAATTAGCATGCCGAATATTACTTGGAATGTGAATTGGAACGAAATCGCCAATAGAGAAGACCATTTTACAATTTGGGCCCAAGTTAGAAGCAGAGCCTAAGGTGTAAATTATCGATAGTCCATATCTCGGAAACTATAAGAGATAATGCAATTTGGCAACCGGCAATGTAATTAGCATGCCGAATAATACTCGGAATGTGAATTGGAACGAAATCGCCAATAGATAAGACCATTTTACAATTTGGGCCCAAGTTAGAAGCAGAGCCTAAGGTGTAAATTATCGATAGTCCATATCTCGGAAACTATAAGAGATAATTCAATTTGGCAACCGGCAATGTAATTAGCATGCCGGATATTACTTGGAATGTGAATTGGAACGAAATCGCCAATAGATAAGACCATTTTACAATTTGGGCCCAAGTTAGAAGCAGAGCCTAAGGTGTAAATTATCGATAGTCCATATCTCGGAAACTATAAGAGATAATGCAATTTGGCAACCGGCAACGTAATTAGCATGCCGAATATTACTTGGAATGTGAATTGGAACCAAATCGCCAATAGATAAGACGATTTTACAATTTGGGCCCAAGTTAGAAGCAGAGCCTAAAATGTAAATTATCGATAGTCCATATCTCGGAAACTATAAGAGATAATGCAATTTGGCAACCGGCAATGTAATTAGCATGCCGAATATTACTTGGAATGTGAATTGGAACGAAATCGCCAATAGATAAGACCATTTTACAAGTTGGGCCCAAGTTAGAAGCAGAGCCTAAGGTGTAAATTATCGATAGTCCATATCTCGGAAACTATAAGAGATAATGCAATTTGGCAACCGGCAATGTAATTAGCAAGCCGAATATTACTTGGAATGTGAATTGGAACGAAATCGCCAATAGGTAAGACCATTTTACAATTTGGGCCCAAGTTAGAAGCAGAGCCTAAGGTGTAAATTATCGATAGTCCATATCTCGGAAACTATAAGAGATAATTCAATTTGGCAACCGGCAATGTAATTAGCATGCCGGATATTACTTGGAATGTGAATTGGAACGAAATCGCCAATAGATAAGACCATTTTACAATTTGGGCCCAAGTTAGAAGCAGAGTCTAAGGTGTAAATTACCGATAGTCCATATCTCGGAAACTATAAGAGATAATGCAATTTGGCAACCGGCAATGTAATTAGCATGCCGAATATTACTTGGAATGTGAATTGGAACGAAATCGCCAATAGAGAAGACCATTTTACAATTTGGGCCCAAGTTAGAAGCAGAGCCTAAGGTGTAAATTATCGATAGTCCATATCTCGGAAACTATAAGAGATAATGCAATTTGGCAAACGGCAATGTAATTAGCATGCCGAATATTACTTGGAATGTGAATTGGAACGAAATCGCCAATAGAGAAGACCATTTTACAATTTGGGCCCAAGTTAGAAGTAGAGCCTAAGGTGTAAATTATCGATAGTCCATATCTCGGAAACTATAAGAGATAATGCAATTTGGCAACCGGCAATGTAATTAGCATGCCGAATATTACTTGGAATGTGAATTGGAACGAAATCGCCAATAGATAAGACCATTTTACAATTTGGGCCCAAGTTAGAAGCAGAGCCTAAGGTGTAAATTATCGATAGTCCATATCTCGGAAACTATAAGAGATAATGCAATTTGGCAACCGGCAATGTAATTAGCATGCCGAATATTACTTGGAATGTGAATTGGAACGAAATCGCCAATAGAGAAGACCATTTTACAATTTGGGCCCAAGTTAGAAGCAGAGCCTAAGGTGTAAATTATCGATAGTCCATATCTCGGAAACTATAAGAGATAATGCAATTTGGCAACCGGCAATGTAATTAGCATGCCGAATATTACTTGGAATGTGAATTGGAACGAAATCGCCAATAGATAAGACGATTTTACAATTTGGGCCCAAGTTAGAAGCAGAGCCTAAGGTGTAAATTATCGATAGACCATATCTCGGAAACTATAAGAGATAATGCAATTTGGCAACCGGCAATGTAATTAGCAAGCCGAACATTACTTGGAATGTGAATTGGAACGAAATCGCCAATAGGTAAGACCATTTTACAATTTGGGCCCAAGTTAGAAGCAGAGCCTAAGGTGTAAATTATCGATAGTCCATATCTCGGAAACTATAAGAGATAATTCAATTTGGCAACCGGCAATGTAATTAGCATGCCGGATATTACTTGGAATGTGAATTGGAACGAAATCGCCAATAGATAAGACCATTTTACAATATGGGCCCAAGTTAGAAGCAGAGCCTAAGGTGTAAATTACCGATAGTCCATATCTCGGAAACTATAAGAGATAATGCAATTTGGCAACCGGCAATGTAATTAGCATGCCGAATATTACTTGGAATGTGAATTGGAACGAAATCGCCAATAGATAAGACGATTTTACAATTTGGGCCCAAGTTAGAAGCAGAGCCTAAGGTGTAAATTATCGATAGTCCATATCTCGGAAACTATAAGAGATAATGCAATTTGGCAACCGGCAATGTAATCAGCATGCCGAATATTACTTGGAATGTGAATTGGAACGAAATCGCCAATAGAGAAGACCATTTTACAATTTGGGCCCAAGTTAGATGCAGAGCCTAAGGTGTAAATTATCGATAGTCCATATCTCGGAAACTATAAGAGATAATGCAATTTGGCAACCGGCAATGTAATTAGCATGCCGAATATTACTTGGAATGTGAATTGGAACGAAATCGCCAATAGAGAAGACCATTTTACAATTTGGGCCCAAGTTAGAAGCAGAGCCTAAGGTGTAAATTATCGATAGTCCATATCTCGGAAACTATAAGAGATAATGCAATTTGGCAACCGGCAATGTAATTAGCATGCCGAATATTACTTGGAATGTGAATTGGAACGAAATCGCCAATAGATAGGACCATTTTACAATTTGGGCCCAAGTTAGAAGCAGAGCCTAAGGTGTAAATTATCGATAGTCCATATCTCGGAAACTATAAGAGATAATGCAATTTGGCAACCGGCAATGTAATTAGCATGCCGAATATTACTTGGAATGTGAATTGGAACGAAATCGCCAATAGATAAGACCATTTTACAATTTGGGCCCAAGTTAGAAGCAGAGCCTAAGGTGTAAATTATCGATAGTCCATATCTCGGAAACTATAAGAGATAATTCAATTTGGCAACCGGCAATGTAATTAGCATGCCGGATATTACTTGGAATGTGAATTGGAACGAAATCGCCAATAGATAAGACCATTTTACAATTTGGGCCCAAGTTAGAAGCAGAGCCTAAGGTGTAAATTATCGATAGTCCATATCTCGGAAACTATAAGAGATAATGCAATTTGGCAACCGGCAATGTAATTAGCATGCCGAATATTACTTGGAATGTGAATTGGAACGAAATCGCCAATAGATAAGACGATTTTACAATTTGGGCCCAAGTTAGAAGCAGAGCCTAAGGTGTAAATTATTGATAGTCCATATCTCGGAAACTATAAGAGATAATGCAATTTCGCAACCGGCAATGTAATTAGCATGCCGAATATCACTTGGAATGTGAATTGGGACGAAATCGCCAATAGATAAGACCATTTTACAATTTGGGCCCAAGTTAGAAGCAGAGCCTAAGGTGTAAATTATCGATAGTCCATATCTCGGAAACTATAAGAGATAATTCAATTTGGCAACCGGCAATGTAATTAGCATGCCGGATATTACTTGGAATGTGAATTGGAACGAAATCGCCAATAGATAAGACCATTTTACAATTTGGGCCCAAGTTAGAAGCAGAGCCTAAGGTGTAAATTATCGATAGTCCATATCTCGGAAACTATAAGAGATAATGCAATTTGGCAACCGGCAATGTAATTAGCATGCCGAATATTACTTGGAATGTGAATTGGAACGAAATCGCCAATAGATAAGACGATTTTACAATTTGGGCCCAAGTTAGAAGCAGAGCCTAAGATGTAAATTATCGATAGTCCATATCTCGGAAACTATAAGAGATAATGCAATTTGGCAACCGGCAATGTAATTAGCATGCCGAATATTACTTGGAATGTGAATTGGAACGAAATCGCCAATAGATAAGACCATTTTACAATTTGGGCCCAAGTTAGAAGCAGAGCCTAAGGTGTAAATTATCGATAGTCCATATCTCGGAAACTATAAGAGATAATGCACTTTGGCAACCGGCAATGTAATTAGCATGCCGAATATTACTTGGAATGTGAATTGGAACGAAATCGCCAATAGATAAGACCATTTTACAATTTGGGCCCAAGTTAGAAGCAGAGCCTAAGGTGTAAATTATTGATAGTCCATATCTCGGAAACTATAAGAGATAATGCAATTTCGCAACCGGCAATGTAATTAGCATGCCGAATATCACTTGGAATGTGAATTGGGACGAAATCGCCAATAGATAAGACCATTTTACAATTTGGGCCCAAGTTAGAAGCAGAGCCTAAGGTGTAAATTATCGATAGTCCATATCTCGGAAACTATAAGAGATAATTCAATTTGGCAACCGGCAATGTAATTAGCATGCCGGATATTACTTGGAATGTGAATTGGAACGAAATCGCCAATAGATAAGACCATTTTACAATATGGGCCCAAGTTAGAAGCAGAGCCTAAGGTGTAAATTACCGATAGTCCATATCTCGGAAACTATAAGAGATAATTCAATTTGGCAACCGGCAATGTAATTAGCATGCCGAATATTACTTGGAATGTGAATTGGAACGAAATCGCCAATAGATAAGACGATTTTACAATTTGGGCCCAAGTTAGAAGCAGAGCCTAAGGTGTAAATTATCGATAGTCCATATCTCGGAAACTATAAGAGATAATGCAATTTGGCAACCGGCAATGTAATTAGCATGCCGAATATTACTTGGAATGTGAATTGGAACGAAATCGCCAATAGAGAAGACCATTTTACAATTTGGGCCCAAGTTAGATGCAGAGCCTAAGGTGTAAATTATCGATAGTCCATATATCGGAAACTATAAGAGATAATGCAATTTGGCAACCGGCAATGTAATTAGCATGCCGAATATTACTTGGAATGTGAATTGGAACGAAATCGCCAATAGAGAAGACCATTTTACAATTTGGGCCCAAGTTAGAAGCAGAGCCTAAGGTGTAAATTATCGATAGTCCATATCTCGGAAACTATAAGAGATAATGCAATTTGGCAACCGGCAATGTAATTAGCATGCCGAATATTACTTGGAATGTGAATTGGAACGAAATCGCCAATAGATAAGACCATTTTACAATTTGGGCCCAAGTTAGAAGCAGAGCCTAAGGTGTAAATTATTGATAGTCCATATCTCGGAAACTATAAGAGATAATGCAATTTGGCAACCGGCAATGTAATTAGCATGCCGAATATTACTTGGAATGTGAATTGGAACGAAAACGCCAATAGATAAGACCATTTTACAATTTGGGCCCAAGTTAGAAGCAGAGCCTAAGGTGTAAATTATCGATAGTCCATATCTCGGAAACTGTAATAGATATTGCAATTTGGCAACCGGCAATGTAATTAGCATGCCGAATATTACTTGGAATGTGAATTGGAACGAAATCGCCAATAGAGAAGACCATTTTACAATTTGGGCCCAAGTTAGAAGCAGAGCCTAAGGTGTAAATTATCGATAGTCCATATCTCGGAAACTATAAGAGATAATGCAATTTGGCAACCGGCAATGTAATTAGCATGCCGAATATTACTTGGAATGTGAATTGGAACGAAATCGCCAATAGATAAGACCATTTTACAATTTGGGCCCAAGTTAGAAGCAGAGCCTAAGGTGTAAATTATCGATAGTCCATATCTCGGAAACTATAAGAGATAATGCAATTTGGCAACCGGCAATGTAATTAGCATGCCGAATATTACTTGGAATGTGAATTGGAACGAAATCGCCAATAGATAAGACCATTTTACAATTTGGGCCCAAGTTAGAAGCAGAGCCTAAGGTGTAAATTATTGATAGTCCATATCTCGGAAACTATAAGAGATAATGCTTTTCGCAACTGGCAATGTAATTAGCATGCCGAATATTACTTGGAGTGTGAATTGGAACGAAATCGCCAATAGATAAGACCATTTTACAATTTGGGCCTAAGTTAGAAGCAGAGCCTAAGGTGTAAATTATCGATAGTCCATATCTCGGAAACTATAAGAGATAATGCAATTTGGCAACCGGCAATGTAATTAGCATGCCGAATATTACTTGGAATGTGAATTGGAACGAAATCGCCAATAGATAAGACCATTTTACAATTTGGGCCCAAGTTAGAAGCAGAGCCTAAGGTGTAAATTATCGAGAGTACATATCTCGGAAACTATAAGAGATAATGCAATTTGGCAACCGGCAATGTAATTAGCATGCCGAATATTACTTGGAATGTGAATTGGAACGAAATCGCCAATAGATAAGACCATTTTACAATTTGGGCCCAAGTTAGAAGCAGAGCCTAAGGTGTAAATTATCGATAGTCCATATCTCGGAAACTATAAGAGATAATGCAATTTGGCAACCGGCAATGTAATTAGCATGCCGAATATTACTTGGAATGTGAATTGGAACGAAATCGCCAATAGATAAGACCATTTTACAATTTGGGCCCAAGTTAGAAGCAGAGCCTAAGGTGTAAATTATCGATAGTCCATATCTCGGAAACTATAAGAGATAATGCAATTTGGCAACCGGCAATGTAATTAGCATGCCGAATATTACTTGGAATGTGAATTGGAACGAAATCGCCAATAGATAAGACCATTTTACAATTTGGGCCCAAGTTAGAAGCAGAGCCTAAGGTGTAAATTATCGAGAGTACATATCTCGGAAACTATAAGAGATAATGCAATTTGGCAACCGGCAATGTAATTAGCATGCCGAATATTACTTGGAATGTGAATTGGAACGAAATCGCCAATAGATAAGACCATTTTACAATTTGGGCCCAAGTTAGAAGCAGAGCCTAAGGTGTAAATTATCGATAGTCCATATCTCGGAAACTATAAGAGATAATTCAATTTGGCAACCGGCAATGTAATTAGCATGCCGGATATTACTTGGAATGTGAATTGGAACGAAATCGCCAATAGATAAGACCATTTTACAATTTGGGCCCAAGTTAGAAGCAGAGCCTAAGGTGTAAATTATCGATAGTCCATATCTCGGAAACTATAAGAGATAATGCAATTTGGCAACCGGCAATGTAATTAGCATGCCGAATATTACTTGGAATGTGAATTGGAACGAAATCGCCAATAGATAAGACCATTTTACAATTTGGGCCCAAGTTAGAAGCAGAGCCTAAGGTGTAAATTACCGATAGTCCATATCTCGGAAACTATAAGAGATAATTCAATTTGGCAACCGGCAATGTAATTAGCATGCCGAATATTACTTGGAATGTGAATTGGAACGAAATCGCCAATAGATAAGACGATTTTACAATTTGGGCCCAAGTTAGAAGCAGAGCCTAAGGTGTAAATTATCGATAGTCCATATCTCGGAAACTATAAGAGATAATGCAATTTGGCAACCGGCAATGTAATTAGCATGCCGAATATTACTTGGAATGTGAATTGGAACGAAATCGCCAATAGAGAAGACCATTTTACAATTTGGGCCCAAGTTAGATGCAGAGCCTAAGGTGTAAATTATCGATAGTCCATATATCGGAAACTATAAGAGATAATGCAATTTGGCAACCGGCAATGTAATTAGCATGCCGAATATTACTTGGAATGTGAATTGGAACGAAATCGCCAATAGAGAAGACCATTTTACAATTTGGGCCCAAGTTAGAAGCAGAGCCTAAGGTGTAAATTATCGATAGTCCATATCTCGGAAACTATAAGAGATAATGCAATTTGGCAACCGGCAATGTAATTAGCATGCCGAATATTACTTGGAATGTGAATTGGAACGAAATCGCCAATAGATAAGACCATTTTACAATTTGGGCCCAAGTTAGAAGCAGAGCCTAAGGTGTAAATTATTGATAGTCCATATCTCGGAAACTATAAGAGATAATGCAATTTGGCAACCGGCAATGTAATTAGCATGCCGAATATTACTTGGAATGTGAATTGGAACGAAAACGCCAATAGATAAGACCATTTTACAATTTGGGCCCAAGTTAGAAGCAGAGCCTAAGGTGTAAATTATCGATAGTCCATATCTCGGAAACTATAAGAGATAATTCAATTTGGCAACCGGCAATGTAATTAGCATGCCGGATATTACTTGGAATGTGAATTGGAACGAAATCGCCAATAGATAAGACCATTTTACAATATGGGCCCAAGTTAGAAGCAGAGCCTAAGGTGTAAATTACCGATAGTCCATATCTCGGAAACTATAAGAGATAATGCAATTTGGCAACCGGCAATGTAATTAGCATGCCGAATATTACTTGGAATGTGAATTGGAACGAAATCGCCAATAGATAAGACGATTTTACAATTTGGGCCCAAGTTAGAAGCAGAGCCTAAGGTGTAAATTATCGATAGTCCATATCTCGGAAACTATAAGAGATAATGCAATTTGGCAACCGGCAATGTAATTAGCATGCCGAATATTACTTGGAATGTGAATTGGAACGAAATCGCCAATAGAGAAGACCATTTTACAATTTGGGCCCAAGTTAGATGCAGAGCCTAAGGTGTAAATTATCGATAGTCCATATCTCGGAAACTATAAGAGATAATGCAATTTGGCAACCGGCAATGTAATTAGCATGCCGAATATTACTTGGAATGTGAATTGGAACGAAATCGCCAATAGAGAAGACCATTTTACAATTTGGGCCCAAGTTAGAAGCAGAGCCTAAGGTGTAAATTATCGATAGTCCATATCTCGGAAACTATAAGAGATAATGCAATTTGGCAACCGGCAATGTAATTAGCATGCCGAATATTACTTGGAATGTGAATTGGAACGAAATCGCCAATAGATAAGACCATTTTACAATTTGGGCCCAAGTTAGAAGCAGAGCCTAAGGTGTAAATTATCGATAGTCCATATCTCGGAAACTATAAGAGATAATGCACTTTGGCAACCGGCAATGTAATTAGCATGCCGAATATTACTTGGAATGTGAATTGGAACGAAATCGATAATAGATAAGACCATTTTACAATTTGGGCCCAAGTTAGAAGCAGAGCCTAAGGTGTAAATTATTGATAGTCCATATCTCGGAAACTATAAGAGATAATGCAATTTCGCAACCGGCAATGTAATTAGCATGCCGAATATCACTTGGAATGTGAATTGGGACGAAATCGCCAATAGATAAGACCATTTTACAATTTGGGCCCAAGTTAGAAGCAGAGCCTAAGGTGTAAATTATCGATAGTCCATCGATCGATGGACGAACCTGGAAACTATAAGAGATAATGCAATTTGGCAACCGGCAATGTAATTAGCATGCCGAATATTACTTGGAATGTGAATTGGAACGAAATCGCCAATAGAGAAGACCATTTTACAATTTGGGCCCAAGTTAGAAGCAGAGCCTAAGGTGTAAATTATCGATAGTCCATATCTCGGAAACTATAAGAGATAATGCAATTTGGCAACCGGCAATGTAATTAGCATGCCGAATAATACTCGGAATGTGAATTGGAACGAAATCGCCAATAGATAAGACCATTTTACAATTTGGGCCCAAGTTAGAAGCAGAGCCTAAGGTGTAAATTATCGATAGTCCATATCTCGGAAACTATAAGAGATAATTCAATTTGGCAACCGGCAATGTAATTAGCATGCCGGATATTACTTCGAATGTGAATTGG